>NW_024080675.1:2003217-2246009 GCF_003009895.1 Hyaena hyaena | reverse complement strand
TTAATGTTTTTATTTATTTCTAGGAGAGAGAGAGAGAGACAGCGTGAGCAGGGGAGGGTCAGAGAGAGAGGGAGTCACAGACTGAAACAGGCTCCAGGCTCTGAGCTGGCAGTCAGCACAGAGCCCGACGCGGGGCCTGAACCCACGAACCGTGAGATCATGACCTAAGCGAAAGTCGGACGCTTAACCGACTAAGCCACCCAGGCGCCCCAAGACCATGTACTTTTTAAGTGGAAGCTGTCCTTTAATAAAGACGGGAGCTGATAGGGTGCAGAGGATCTCAAGATAAAAACATGCTCGTTGCGGTGGGCGACAGTGTCCTACTTTCCTGACTTTTAACCACAGTACCTAGCATGATGCCAAGAACACGGTGACTCGGGAAAATCCTGACTTGGGGCTTGCTGGTAACATGAACGAGAAGGCTCCCATCTTTGCTGCGGGAAATCAAACATCAGGTGTTTGCTACTTCCAAGGCACTAAGAATATGTCGTTACAAAAAAGAAGCACCCACAAATGTAGGAGCTAGACATGCAAACAGAAATGTGTCCAGAGACTGACAGATACACAAGTGACTTGCTAGAGGTCATAGGATGGAGTGGTTTACTTCTTACAAAATTTGGATTTCACAGAGGAGGTGGCATTTGAATTGGAGTTTTGAGCCACAAGTAGGAGCTTGCTAAGTAGAGAAGGCAGGTGTGTGGGGATAATTAACACTAGCTGCTATGTCTGATAATTCTAAACTCAGTAATCTTTCCCCAAGGAACTTTATTTTCTCACAGTTAAGTGTGGGTCTGGTGGCTTTTTCTAGGCAGTGACTCCAGGACTTAGAATGTTTTTATTTTGATTCTTTACTTTCTTGACCTGACATAATGGAGAGGAAGAACACATGAGGATGATACACAAATACTAAATATCCCTGCCAGTGGTGACGCATGGCATTTCTGCTCACATTCCATTGGCCAGAACCAGTCACATGACCAACCCAAGTGCAAGAGAGAGAGATGTGGGAGGTAAACAGATATTAGTAGGTTATGGCACAGCAGGAGAGGGTACATGAGGCCACCTGGAGGTGCCCCAGGGCAGTTAAAAATGTGAGTTGGACTGTGGAAAACAGTATGGCAGTTCCTCAAAAAAGTAAAATAGAAGTACCATCCGATCCAGAAATTCCACTACTGGAAATTTGTCCAAAGAAAGTAGAAATACTAATTTGAAAAGATTTGTGCACCCCAATGTTCATTGTGGCATTATTTACAATCACCAAGATTTGGAAGCAACCTATATGTCTGTAAATAGATGAATGGATAGAGAAGATGTGGTATGTATATATACATACATACATATATATGCATATATATGTATACATATATATGCATATATATATATATATATATATGCAATGGGATATTACTCAGCCATAAAAAGAATGAAATCTTGCTATTTGTGACATGGATGGATGTGGAGGGTATTCTGCGAAGTGACATAAGTCAGACAAAGGCAAATACCATATGATTTTACTTATATGTAGAATAAAAAAAACTGTTTGGTTTTTACAATAAGCATCTAAGTAATGACTTTCTTTGATTGGATATTGAGGTTGGGATTTTCCAAGGAAGATCATAGCTCATGGAACAGTGGTAGACATGATCAACTGAGGTAAAAACTAAATTCTTGCTAAAGTAATTCTTCTTTGAATAAATATAGATGGACAAGACAAAGAAGAAAGCCCTGAGTATTCAAGAGTCAGGGTGAATGATACTTGTGAATCTTAACATTCAGTTTCATTTAGTCAAAATACGAAAGCGAACACAAACTTATGGAATTACCAGGTCATGGATTTTAAAACCATTAGTGTTTTCCATGATCACTATGATTATGATGCTATGGCCTGTGATAATTCACTAATAAACATTGTACTCTAACAAAGAGGAAACATGAATTTTTGAATTTACAAATAAAGAATATAATATTAATAACTAAAGAAGCAAAATACAGAAACAGGCTTGTGAATGCACAGAGCTTGTGACTGCCATACGGGAGAGGAGTGTAGGGAGATGGATAAAATAGGTGAAGAGGATTAAGAAGTACAAATTTTTGGTTATAAAGTAAGTCACAGAGATGAAAAGTACAGCATAAAGAATATAGTCAATAATGTAATAATGGTGCCTGGTGATGCTATGCTTATTGTGGTGAGTGTAGCACAGTTGTTGAATGACTGTGTTGTACATCTGAAACTAATACAACATTGTACGTCAACTATACTTCAATAATCAAATGTTTGTTTAGATGTGAGTTACAGTTGGGGAGGTTGGGACTACATGAGCTGTGTGACCTCAGGGCACACAGGTAGGCAAGGCCACGGCGGGTGGATACCGGTCACCAGGCAGCAGGCAGAGTGAGAAGAGAGCAGGGAGGGAGGTGTGACTTGGCTGTGCTGGCACTTAAAGTGGCAAAGGAAAGATTGCAGCTATAAGATATTCTTTCTGTTTCTCAAAGGCATGCTTTGCCCTGCACCCTGTGGAACTAACATCAGTACCCCAGGGTCGGGGCTCGGAGAGAACTGGTCTGCTGTTGCCGTGTGGGTCCTCCTGTGACCTTCGACTGGATATATGTTGTATCCTTGGAGCCAGGTGCTTGCGTCCTGGAGACCCAACCTCTGAATATGAAGGGCTCTATGGAAGCATTTTTGTCTGGGTTCTGAGGCCAGGGAGGCTCAGCTTAGAAGGCATTTACTGTGTCAGAGAGTCTTTAAATCAGCCTGGCCATGTCCCGGCTGGTCCATCCCTTGGGCCTCCCGAGGCAGGGAACATCTACTGGGGATTTGACAGTTCCCTTGTTTGCCTGTTCCCAACGGTGGGTCTTTGTCTCTGAGTGAATTTCAGAATCTCTGGGAGGAAAGTAAAGCAGATGGTGCCAAATCCCCCATCCTTGAGAACTCTGGATTTTATTTCATAACTAATTTGATTGATTTGATAGAATAGTAGTATGAATATTCATGTTTTGGTACAAAAAAGTACTAATAAGTTTATAAGATGCTTCCTCATACTCTGCTGGGGGTGTTATATTTGCTTTCTAAAACTGGAAAAAAAAATCTGAATTCTGAAACTCCTCTCACCCCAGTGGTTTCAGATACAGGATTGCTGATCTGTACATGTCGCACCTGATGATTGAGTCAGGACTTTGACACCCTGGTTGTCTCTGGCCTCTTCCTTCAGCCACATGGAACTTGCTGTCCTAAGACCCAGCCCTACTCACTGAGGAACATGAGACAGGAGTGAGTGAGGGGATGGGGAGTTCAAGCTCAGTGTTTAGATCTCTGGGTTGAATGGAAAGATGGAGTAATCAGGAGTAACCTTCCTTAGGGGTCCGGCCTGGTCCCTGTGCACCTTGATGGGCTAGCCTCTGCTGTAGTGAGAGAGAGGAGGTGGTAGTGGGCGTCCCTCTAACAGATCTTGCCTCCGTGAGTCCTAGAGGAGCAGGGAGTGGGCAGCCAGGCATCTGAGGATAGGGATTAGAGAGGAGATTGCAAATCCCCCCGCAGAGAAGGGGCTGAGAGGAAGCAGCCTCACTAGTTCTCAGGGAGCCCTTTCCCCACATCGCTGATGTGCCTGGAAATATCTCACGATTAGCCTGGAGGTGTCATCTTAAGGTCACTATCTCCCTGTCTCCAGTTCCCTGGATTTTGGCACGGATCTGTTTTCTTTAAGCTACAAAGCTTATGTTAGCAGCTTATGTAAAATCTCTAGCCTGGTCTCTATGAGGTTGGTAACACCAGGCTGTAAAGTCAGACCCTGCCCTTTCTGCTAGGCACACTGCCCCACTGCCCCACTGCCCAGGAAATCAGAAGATGCCAGTCAACATACGGAAATGCTATGCGGCCGTCTAAAGTCTCTGGTAAGCATCACACACCATTGTTATTGGGCACTCTTTCTGCTGCAGGGGTTGGAAAAGTAATGTTCAATTAATTCTGGGAACTAAGAATCTATATCTTTGCCTTTAAAAACGGAAGTCCCCCAACTTGTGCTATTGAAATTTACTTTAAGCAGCTTGAGGAATGTGAATGTTTAGGCCTCATCTATTTAAGGAGCTTAGCTGGATCCAGAGATCTGAGAAGGATGTGTTCTGGGGATTTGGTCCCCAGGCCTGCTCTAGGGGGCTCTGCTGTGTCACGCTTTGCAGAGGCAAACTCAGGTTGCTTTTTACACGACTCTTTGGCCTTCAAAAGCGTTTGTTGATGGAAAGAGCTTTCTCATGTCTGTCTTAAATCCTTGACGTTGAAGTATAAGTTAATTTCTTGAACAAGTAGATGATGGCTGCTCTATAACTCAGAAATACCAGTGAGTTATAGCTCCAAATCTGCAAGACCGCACTCCATAAAGCAATTGTGTCTCCAGCATCCTTACAGTTTCCCGTAGTCCTGCGACAGCTGGTAGGTGTTCGGATGGGATGGATGTGCATTGGGAATACATCTGGCCTTGAGGGGCCGAGAGCTTTATTAATGTTTGTCTGGGTGCAAGGTGGTGTTCCTTCTGGAAGGTCCATCCACTTGTGTCAGCAATAGGCAGGGGCTCTGTAAAGAAGGACCTAATCTTTCCCAAGAGGTAGTGACCTAGATTCTGCATCTAGGGTTTTAAAGTGACACATTTTATAGGGACATGGCATCCACCGAACATTCTCCTGCATGACTTCTCATCAGACACACACACACACACACACACACACACACACACACACACACACACACCTGTTTCCCTCTTGTTGCCTGATCTAGTTTGGCAAACTGCATCTCAACACTTAGCTCCTGGAGTGGCCCTGAGCCAAGGCAAGGAGAATATGGTTCTTTTCCAGATTGCAACGAGAGGAACTAGTAGTTTTTTTGTTTTTTTTTTTAATGCAGATCAGAACCTTTACACACCCCATATTTGCTTACTATTTCTAGCTGAGAAAGGAGAAAGTAGATTTTCTCCCTGATTACTAGCATGTCCAGACAGCTTATTTGTCTCCTGACTCAAATGGCTCTGGACAGGCATTTTATTTAAAATGGAACTGGGGTATCACACTGGAAATTCTGGAAGGCTGTGGTCGGATAGAAACTCATTCCCCTCACATCTTGTTCAGTTCTTGGGACTAAAATCTCGTTTTTGATGAGGGAAGATGGGGGCAGTTGTCAGTGTCTCAGGGGCCCTCCCCTGTGATTACGTTGTCTCACCACCTTCACTAGCCGTCACCTTCAAAGGGAGTTTCTGTTGTTCTGATCGATTCTGACCCTTACTGGGTCTTCCGCAAGCTGTAGAACAGTGAGAGGATCAGGGGCTTCCCACCCATCGTACTCGTGGTAAAGTTGTTTGTAGATACAGGTTATATAGTTCACCAGTGGTTACACATTGGTCCATTTATGGCCATTCTTGGAATCTGAATTTTGAGATTTAGAGGGGTCTTGGTTTTGTCTTTACTTTATGCCACACAGTCTCCCAGATGGCTTGGGCATGGGTTTTTATTTAAAAAGTACTTCAGGTCGAGTTACTGGGTATAGGACACGAGAAAAAAGTGAGTGGGAGTTCTCATCCAGCAGCATGCCTGGGGTTATGTTAAAGCTGAGAGGATTTCTAACATATCTAAAAAGGAATTTGAATCATAGTACACTTAAATACTACTTTCTGTGAGGTTGTGGGAAGCTTTTCCCTATTAACTAGGAGTTTCTGTGAATTTATTTGAAAAGAGTTTTATGGAATATGGGAACATTTTAAAGTAGTCTTTATATAGACTCTCAGGTAAAGATTAGTAGGACTTAGACACAGTTAATCAAATAAAAATAATTTTGATTTTTACTGTTTTATTAGCATATAATATTTGAAGTCTCTACTTCTTGCTGGCCCCACTCTACATGCATATGTATGTGCAGGGTGATATTCAGAAGTATATTGCAATGAAATCACTACATTATATACTTTAATATAGTATTAAATGTCAATCATGTCTTAATAAAATGGGGGAAAAAGGGAAAAAAGCATATTACAAATATGTAAATAGAAATTAAAATCAAACCGAAATAATTTTAAAAATTTAAGTAAGTCCCATTAAGTAACATTAAAAAGTGTTAAAACCTAAGAACATGTAATACGGAGCTCGGTAACATTTTGTAACAGAAGTTCAGCAAGAGCCATTGCTGCCAGGAGTCTCAGCTTTGGAACAAATTCTTGCATGCGGCAGGACCCTTTGTTGGGCTTGTTTCTGTTTACCATTTCTCTGGGTCCTCACCACCTGCTTTATGCCACCACTTGCATTTGTTTCCTATGGTTGCTGTAACAGATCATTATAAATTTGATGGCTGAAAGCAGTACAAAGTTATCTTTTACTGTTCTGGAGGCCAGAAAACTGAAATCATTTATTGCTGGACCAAGGTCAAAGTGTTGACAAGACTGGTTTCTTCTGGAGACTCTTGCCTTGCCTTTTCCAGCTTCCAGAAGCCACTTACATCCCTTGGCTCACGGCTGACGTTCCTCCTCTTTAAATCTCTCTCTCTGTCCCTCTACTTCTGCTGATTCCTTGTGTCTCTCTTATAAAGAACCTGTGGTTACATCAGGCCCACTGATGGGTAGTCCAGGAAAATCTTCCCATATCAAGATCCTTAACTTGGTCACATCTGTAAAGTCCCTTTTGCCAGATGAAATAATCTTCATGGGTTTCAGAGATTAGGGTGTGGCCATCTTGGGAGGAGCCATTATTTAGCCTGGAATAACCCGATAACACTAACGTAACAGTCACTATCAAACAGAACATCCTTCCTGTGGCACTGATGAGATAGCCTCTTCCTAAAGAGCTTTGATTTTAAAATAGCAAATTAGATATGCCACTAGCTTCATTAAAATGAGAATCAGCTTGTAAAAAGAAATGGTACTTGAATTTCACAGAAGTATACATGTGAGCTTTGCTATCTTCAGGGTACTTAGAGAGTAGTATAGGGGAAAGCTGCAGCTTTGCTGGCTCAGCTCAGTCCCCCATTCTTTGGGAGCAAACCTCTCCCACCCCACTCTCATTCTGTGCCCTTCTGGTAGGGCACATCTTACACCCAAGATCTAGGGTTTAACACGTACCAGGAACTGGCCAGTTTCTGTTGGAAGGGTCAGGAAGGAAAACCCTTCCTGCCTTTGCTGTTGCAGAGGCGTCGGAACATTGGTCCGGAGCTGCGGGCAGCCTTCTTACCCCACCCGATGAGAGCCAGGTCACAATGAAAGCCAGCTCTGAGGAAAGCAGAGCCACGTGTTGGATGCTGTGTTTTTGAGACAACTCCCTGCCACATATTTTTAAGCCCCTAGATCCAGACATCCTTGCAGCTAATGTATCTGTGTACTTTTCAGTTACAGGAGTTTCTTTCTGTTTATTATTTTCTCAACTCATGTTGTGAGACAGTTCTCCAGGGCTCTTTTGTGTTTCTGTATATCTTTTGAATTTGTTTAAGACTGTATTTCCAAGAATATTTGTATAACAAAGATCTTTGGAAGATGGAGACCGTATCTTTCTCCAAGGTAAAGGGTATTTGTTTACTGTTCAGTATAATAAAGATAATATCCTTCTCTAGGGTAAAGATCAGGCAGGCTTACTGCTTGTTGTAAAATGTTTGCATTTCCTAAGCCCGGGTTTATCTCCTCTGATATAACTTACTGCCTGTACAGGCATCACTTGGCCCTCTTTGCACTGCATTGTGGGATGTGGGGCTCAGGGAAATAGCAAAAATTCTCCGGCTGCTGTTATTGCTGTGAGTAAAAGTCCTTTGTCTCTAACCCAAGAGTCTCGTGTCTTCTGCAGGACCCCTGAAATGGTGACAGGCTAATTTTTTGTTTGCACATGGGGTAAAATCTCAGACCCTTCACTGACTGACAATCTAGTTTGGTTGGTTTTTTTCTCTGTCACTTGTAAGCAAAAGAATACTAATATAGATTAACCTAAATAATATAGGTAGAACATACCGCCCTGACAGAATCTTAAGGGAAGGATATTTGGGGAGATTCTTTTATACTGAACCATTTTTTTCATATAACTATTTTTGACTTAGGTTCTCCCTAATAAAGAAACTCTATTGAAAAATTGTGCACCCTGTTACACTTTATAATGTAGTCATCTAAGATCTTTTCTTATAAATTTAAAGTATAAGCGATCTCATTTTTGCCATAATATGAATATTGACATTTAAAAATAAAACTGATACCTTTAAATAGTATGGATTATAAAAATTTAGTGATTTGCTATCCACCATCATCTTTTTAATAATACTCATGGGCAGGGGCACCTGGTGGATCAGTCATTTAAGAGTCTGACTCTTGATTTCAACTGAGGTCATGATTTTCATGGTTCATGAGTTTGAGCCCCACATTGGGCTCTTGGGATTCTCCCTCCCTTTCCTCCTCTCTCTCTGCCCCTCCTCTGCTCTCATGCTCTATCTCTCTAAATAAATACATAAACATTAAAAAATATATATATGATCTATTTCACAATGTTATTTCCTTGATCTTTTTGTATTTCATTTCTCCCCCGGAATTTTCTCTTGTTTAAAAGTTATTTCCTTTTTCAGCTGTCCTACTTCTTTGAGGGTTGCTGTTTTGTTTGTTTGCTTTTCAATGACCATAAGCCTAGAAATGTAAACATTTTCTCCTAGATTGAGTTACCATTACAATTATTATTAGTGCATAACTCAAAGTAGCACAAAGATAATACCAATGATAAGTAATTATTGAACATAAAAAGTAAAATTTTATTAGAAATACATTTCTCTTGAGATGGATAGTGTAGGAATTTCTGGTTGTGTAAAGGAATTATGTAATTATCCCTTTATTTTGTCCCTCTATTTTAAAGCTTTTTATTAAAATATACTATAGCCCAGAAATGTGCATATCATAAGAATTTTCTCTAAGCGACACACATGTATAACGTGTGCCTACAACTCCCTTCCTCTGACTCTACCAATTACTACTTGCCCTTAGGTAACCACTATTTTGGCTTCTAAATGCATAGCTTTTTGTCAGGAAGCTTTTTTGTGTATATGAATAGAATCACATTCTAGCCTTTATTTTGTGTCTAGCTTCTTTTGCTCAATATCATGTTAAGAGAATCATCCATATTTTTGAGTGTGGTTATGTGTTTTTCCTGCTAGTACTATAAGTATTCCATTGTGTGAACATGTTATAATTCATTTACCCTTCTATTGTTGATGAACATACAAGCTGTTAGCTCCCATCATCAGTCAGATATATGACCTATGGTGAAGCTATGTACACACTTTTGTTGGGTGTGTACCTGAAAATAGGACTGCTGGCTTACACGCTATATATATATATATATATATATATATATATATATATTCAGGTTTTGCACATACCACCAGATGGTTTCACAGAATGTTTTACCAATTCCCTTGAGGGCTTTACACACCCTGGAATAATATCCTGAGGTAAGAGAAGAATGCGAGAAAAGCTTACCTTTCCTTTGTAAGGTAGATAAAGGATAGAGGAAAGGAGAACCTTAACCTCAGGTAAGTTTTAGAGAAGAATGGCTATATATATGTAGATATATAGATCTTGCATCCTATATATCTATATATAAGATATATATATATATCTTATATACCCATATCTATCTATATTATGTATATCCCTATATATAGTTATGGATATATAAGATATATAAGAATGGATATATGTGTATATATATATATGTGTGTGTGTGTGTGTGCGTGTATATATATATATATATATATATATATATATATATATATAAAATTGAGGATCTGGAAATCAATTATTCTAAATTTAGACTTTGGAAAGTCCTGCTATAGCCCTAGTGGTAATTATAACCCAGTTTGAAGACTAGTGCCCTGTAGGGAAAAGAAGATCACTGTCCTTTGTGTCCCATTCCATAGTTCCATAGTCCTTGTTCTAACCCAGCGGAAAGGAGTATTGGACTGGACTGGACGGTGGTTTTCAGGGTTAGCATGTGTCATTCATGTTATGCACTGCTGCATAACAAACCACCACCAAAGTTAATGGTTTAAAAGAAGAAATATTTATTTAGCTTATGAGTCAGTGTCAGTTGGGGACTGGCTGGTCTAGGACAGCCTCGGGCACACATCTGTGGGTCAACCATGGGGTGGATTTGCTCATCTTCACTGGGTTTTAACATTTCTGTGGCCATGGCTGGGATGAATTGGCTGAGTCGGGTCTGCTTCACATTGACTTCTTACCCTCCAGCAGACTGGCCCAGGCTTGTTCACACGGCAGTCATCGTGGTCCAAGAGGGAGAGCAGAGGGTATGCAAGGTTTTAGGCTTAGAAATGGCACACTGTCCCTTCTGCTGCATTCTTTTGGCCAAAGCACATCATAACACTAGCCCAAATTCATGGGGAGGGGACATAGGCCCATTCTCTGATAGTAGGAGCTGTATGCTCATTTTGCAGAGGTTGTTGATACAGGCATGTCAAGGAGTGTGAGCATTTTTGCAGTCTTTCTCAGCTGCATATTCAGAGGGGACAGAGAGCTGGCCCCACAGTGTGACTCTTGAGAGGATTCCATGAGGCTGGAGAGGTAATAGGAATCACACTGGTCCCATTTTGCCCTTGGCCTCTTCTCCTCTTATGGCCATTTCTCCCTCTTTCCCCTGCAGAGACTTTCTCTGCCCCCCCCCCCCCCCACACACACACAATGTAGTAACTCCTATCCAGAAGTAGTTGTGGCTGGTGAAGGTCGGAAGAGGGTCTGGGCCAGGAGAGGCCTAGGCCAGCTCTACTTTGCAGTGAAACAGTCACAAAGACTTATGTGTGTGTGTGCATGCGTGCGGGTGTGGTCACATCCATACTGTGACTGTCTGGAACACTGGGACACTGAGGCTGGTCTCACTTAAAGGAGCTTCTCTGTGGGCCAGCCTGGCCATGTGGAGTTCGGCTCAGGGTTTGGAGCCAAAGCTCAGTTAACAAGCAAGTATTCCTTTGCTTTGTATAGATGTCTAAGCTGCCTGGCATTCAGGTGTTCCTGAGTTCTCCGACTAAATGTGATTTACTGCCTGTTAGTAGCATCTACTGTTCGTATTCTAGCTATTCATGGTAAAGTAGCTTTCACTTCACCAGCTCAGTTGTTCTTCTTGGCGATCCTGTGAGATAGTTTGGACTGACATTGTCATGCTTTAACTCTGAGACTCAGAGAGTCTAGGAAACCTGTTTGTCATTACATGGCTAGTAAACAGAGACACCAGGTGAGTCACAAGCCTTTTGAGTGCAGATCCTGCATCCTTTGTGTTGTGCCATACTCTCACTTCTTCACTAAGTGAGGTCTACATCAGGACAGGCAACCACTGTTTACACCACAGAGCATCTCTGGGTCCCCCTGTGGGAGACACAGTCTGTGGTGCCTATAGCTCATGGCTCTATTCCTGGTCCTTCTCACAGGAGGTTGGGGGGAGGAGACAGGAAGCAGACTTCCAGCCCGTGGCTGTAGCTGGGTTGGCCATCAGCAGCTCTTCACCCTTACAATTAAGTGTTTTTTAGTTTTTACTTATTTAAAAAAAAATTTTTAATGTTTATTTATTTTTGAGAGTGAGACAGAGAATCAGAGTGTGAGCAGGGAAGGGCAGAGAGAAAGGGAGACACAGAATCCAAAACAGGCTCCAGGCTCTGAGCTGTCAGCACAGGCTCTGAGCTCAACTGACTGAGCCACCCAGGTGTCCAATGAAGTGTTTTGTTTTTTTTTTTAATTTTTTATTTTTTGATGTTTGTTTATGTTTGAGAGAGAGAGAGAGAGAGAACATGCAAACGGGGGAGGGACAGAGAGAGAAAGAGACAGAGAATCCAAAGCAGGCTCCAGGCTCTGAGCTATCACCAGAGAGACCAATGTGGGGCTCAAACCCATGAACCACGAGATCATGACCTGAGCCAGAGTCAGCTGGTCAACTGACTGAGCCACCCAGGTGCCCCGTGAAGTATTTTTATACACTGAGTCTGCCCCGTTGGTGAAGGACTCTTGCTCACCTAGCACATCAGCACTCAGGTGTTGGTTTTCCCTCTGGTAAGCTTACTCAGGCACGGCAGTAGTTTGCTCATCTGCCCGTTTCTAGTATTAATCACCTGACCAGGAGAGCAGGGGAAGGAGAAGATCATTTTGTTTGGGCATGCTACCCGAATTACCAGAGAAATAAAATGACCTTAGCATGGCTGTCATAAGAGCCAAAGGCCTGTGCTACCTCACACGGTGTCAAAAATGCAGTGTGAGGGAGCAGTGTGGGCTGGTTGCGGTTGTTTTGTTTGCAGTAGAGACCAGGAAGTGGAATCCAAGGGGCTTTCCTTGCCCTAGGAGGTCTGTCTAGCACAGTGGTCACCTCTCTTGAGTGTAATTAACAGAGTCAGGCATTTCAATTAATATTCAGTGAATGAGAATGAAAACCAGAGGAAAACTTGTTCATTGTCAGAAAAAAGATGAATCCTATTTTGCGAGCACCTGTTTAGTACCACACAGAATATTTAAAGGGTCGGAGCCTTGTGTAAACAGGCATCCGAGCCTCATCTGGACCATTTTTCTCTATATGGATTTGTAATCCTTGCAGCCTGCCAGCCAGCCCTCTGTTCACATTACCTGTCGCTATGGAGTATTCTTTACAAGGGAAACCTGCTAAGAGAGGACGTGGCAAAGGGCATACCACAGGACTGGTGTTCTTATAAACTGAGGAAATGAGGGTACAGAGACAGTCATGCAGGAGGAAGGTGATGTGAGGCCACAGGGAAAGGGCGGCCACGTAAAGACAGGCTGCTGCTGTGCTGCCACATGCCACGGAAGCCTGGGACCACCGGAAGTTGCAAGAGGCCAGGAAGGAACCTCCCCTAGGGGCCTCAGAGGGAGCGTGACCCTGCCAACAACTTGCCTTCAGACCTCTAACCTCCAGAACTACAGCGGTACATTTCTGTGGCTTAAGCCATTCTGTTGTTGTACTTTGTTACAGCAGCCTTAGGAAACTTGTGTGGTGCAGGAAGGTGGCCATACTACTGAGACAGTTGGCAATGACTTCTTCCTCCCCTCAAAGAAACAGAGCAGTTCAGCGCATGAGTCCAAAACTAGAAGGTCAGAAAGACCCTTTTTAAGTTAGGTTCAAGTTAAGTCTGTGCCTGATATCCGTCCTCTCCCGTGTCCTTCTCTAACCCATGACGTTGATTATGCAGGAAGCAGCAGATGGAAATAGCTGGTCTGGAATTACGTGTCACCCCATGTCAAGGGGCACCCTGAGGCTTCCTGGGAGGTCAGGCAGGATGGACCCCCTCTTGGAAGTGGCCCAGCATCCAGCCGACCCAAGGCTTGAAGCCTCTGTCCCCCAGCGCAGGCCTGTGTGGCAAGCCCACCGCGCCCCTCTGCTCCCCTCTATTCTCCCTTGGGTGTTGCCACGCTCCAGCTGCTGACAGCTCTTGCCCAGAGAAGGAGGCAGCTGCTAATTTTAGCCCTATTTAGATCTCTAGGCAGCATGTCTCAGGACTTTTCTTTATTTTTCTAGTGGCATTTTCATGTGACCTTGGGGGAGAAAACTGACTCACCTATCAGTAAAGCAAAAGGGGAATTCTCAACTGTTGTTTTAAAGGCCGTTGTCTTGCTATGCTGATAGAAGTTTTCACAGGATTAGGAGTATGTAGTAAAGGGGGTTACCTAAAACCTGTGGCTCTTAGAGGAAGAAGAGACAGACAACTGAGGGCTGAGGCAGCAGATATATAACACTGTTCCAGAGGGCATTAGAAAGACGTCTCTTGCTTGCTTGGGAGAGGATAGTCTACCCAGTTTATGACACAGAAACCTGGGCTTTTGCTTGATTTCCCTTTCCTCAGTTAATTGTTTTCACGTTGGGTAGATGGGACCACTTGCATAATCTTCCTTCCAAGCCTTGTAGTGTTGCTTAGGTGAGCAGGTCTTTGAGCACATTTGTTATAATGTGTAAGAGCTGATCATTTGCATTCTTAAGGTTGTCAATCACACACAATGAAAAAGACATCTGGCAACTTAATGAGCACTGTTGTCTCCTGACTTTTAAATGACAAATAGCCAATGGTCAGTCACACAGGCCTATCTTGGGAAACACACCTTTCCTAGGAATGTCATTGTTTTTTACTAAACTAGAAGAAACCAGGTAACTTTTAACATAAAAACATTGCTTCTAGTCCTGTTTTAACATTCCATTCATGTCTACAGTTACCTGTCACTTACTCTTCTCATATCTGAAGCTTGCTTCTTGATTACTTTTCTCATTTTGTGGCTGCCCCAACAAGATTGCCAGAGGTTTGGATCATACCTTTTGCATTGCTGTACAAAATTGCTATCATCAGTGAAGATTTTACTAAAAGAAGCAAAAGTACAGAGTAAGGAAATAAGATATTGGGAAGCATTTCAGACTATCCGATTCAGGAAAAAGAGGCACAGTGATTAAGTGAGTCTGGATGAGGCTTAAGATCTATTTTACATAGAAAAATGGTTGAAGGAGAGGACCTCCCTACATTCCTGCCAGTCATTATACCGAGTGCCTAGGATACAGTGATAATCAATTGTGGCAAAATGTGCCACAGTGCTTTGGGACATACCACTTTTGATATGTGCTTTGGAAACAAAAATGTGAATGCTTAACGTTATCTTCTGGGTGAGAAAGTCATCCTGGAGGAGGTTGGACATCAGAGATGGGCTTAAATTGTTGTGGCCGAATCGCGAGTCCCCTAAGACCTCCAAGGAGCCAACACCGATGGAAGTACATAAGGGTCTTTATTACAAGCTCGAGCAGGGCTCACCCATCTACCAGCGCAGCTGCAACAAAGTGAAGCCCCGAACAATAGTGAGCAGGGTTGTTATGGGGTAAGGGACAGGGGTGTTACAGTGCACACATAGTAGGTATAGCATCATGACATAAGCACCAGTCGTAATTGTACAGCACCCATGGTAACAGTTTTGACCATTCAGTATCTGTGAGGCATCCGTTACTTTTGGTGTAAGTAAAAAGTATTGGGACCCAATCATGACCTTTGAGAATCCTTTGAAAATGACCAATTATGAGGTGAACTCAAAGGGCCTACGTGGGGTTTAGGCAAGCGGTGAGTGATTGGCTAGTTTGTACAGAGTAACTACCTGCAGTTCCCAGCCCTGACTCAGACCACAGGAATGTTACACATTTCTTTTGATTGGCTAATCTGAAGGAGGTCCGAGGGTGGCTTCAGCTGAAGCTTTTCCTGGAACTGGGATTACGTGCAGCCCGAGGTTGCTCTTAGCAGAGGACTTAATTTCAGGCTCCTCAAAATGATGGGGTAAGTACCAGACTTGAGGGATAGAGAAAGCATGCACAAAACCATGAAGGATAAAGTTGCACACTGAACAAATTATAACCATCTCAAGATCACGGCAGGAAAGCTGCAAGGTGTAATTATTGGTGAGTAGGCTGGTTGCACCAGAGGACACTAAAGGTAGGAACCTTATTTAGGTACTTGCCATGCCAAGAGTATGGACTTCATCATCCATAATAGGCTGGGGAGGGGTGGGTCACAGAAAGACTTTTGCAAGAGAGTAACATGATTCTTATTTTTGCAAGATCTATGTAGAGGTAATTGTGGAGACTGATTTCTAGAGGAGCGGCACGTAGACCAGAGAGGCCGGTCAGGAAACTATGTGAGAGATGACAAGGGAAGCTGAGTGTCAAAGGACAGGAAAGACAGAAGAAGAAATCTTCAGAATTCTCCCAGGGAGAATTGTAGGGAATTATCTAAGTCTTCATAATATTTATAACTTAATCATTTTGGTCCCTGAGATAGACAAAAGTACTTGATGTTTATCTGCTGCTTTTGTAGGTAACATAGATTAATTTCTGAATTTTGATGAAAAAATGGCCTCTACAGACTTCTCTGTTTCCCTTTCTTTGCCTCTGCAGTTTGAGGGAATATGCAGGTGCCGAGGAAAATGCCAAGACAAAGAGGTGGTCTCTGTGGAGATAAGCAGCTTGCTCAGTAGACTACTTGAATTAATACTTTTTCCAAGGCCAAATTCATCCTGAAAGGGTCATGTATTATAGTTTCTTGTTCTCTGCAGGTATTTTCAGATTTGTCTTTTGTTTCTTTTTGTTTTTTAATGTTTATTTTTGAAAGACAGAGTCTGTGTGAGTGGGGGAGGATTTATTTTTGAGAGCAAGAGTGTGTGTATGTGAGTGGGGGAGGGGCAGAGAGAGAGGGAGACCGAGAATCCAAAGCAGGCTTCAGGCTGTCAATGCAGAGCCCAATGCGGGGCTTGAACTCACGAACCAGGAGATCATGACCTGAGCTGAAGTTGGACACTTAAGCAACTGAGCCACCCAGGTGTCCTTTGTCTTTTGTTTCTTAAACATAGTGAGTATAGTTGCTTTATAATCTATGCTTGATACTTTCAATATATTAAATCTGTATTTGTGTCTATTGTCTTTTTGTGCTGGGTCTTACTCATAGCACCTCTTTCCTTATGTGCTTAGTATCTTTGACTATGTGCTGTTCATTGACTTACATGATTATACGTGGGTTTTTCCTGAGGTCTACTACAAAGGTGCCTTCCTCCAGACAAAATTTGTGTTTGTATTTGATAGATACCGGACGGGACTGGTTCATGGTTCTGTTTTAGGGAGAGATTCACTTCTTTCTCCCTCTCTCTTGAAGAAGGAGGCTGTGTTTACTTCTGGTTCACCATTAACCTATAGGTGATTTGATTCCTTTTTAAGCCCCAGCCTAATATGCTTTTGTGGTTTGCTTTTAGACTCACTACTTTTAGCAGGCCTGAAATTTTATTTCTGTTATCTTACCCCAAATATTGTATCGTAGTCTGGAAAAACAAATGTTCTCATGACAAAAACATTTTTTTTAAACAGTTTTAGGGGTGCCTGGGTGGCTCAGTGTGTTAAACCTCTGACTTTAGCTCAGGTCATGATCTCACAGTTCGTGGTTCTAGGCTCTTCAAGCCTAGATTTGTTGCACCAGGGCTAAGAAGGAGAAAACACTATTCTGTGTGTGCATCTCTCCCACTGAGTTTAGTGGGTAGAATATATAATGTGCTTTGAGATTCTTGAAGGTGACAAGGACCCAACAGCTCTAGTTGGTGATATGGCTGGTGATACAGATAATCCAAACCGTAACATATCCAAGTAATCAGCATCTGGCATATTAATAGATATCAGATTTTTGTACCCTCTTCAATTTGCTTTATTTGATAGGGAAAACAGAGCTTGAATTTTAGGAGATTAAAATGGAAGAGCCTTAGGAAAACAACGACCAGGGCCATCTGAGAGTAGAGTGGGGGCAGTGTTAGCTGTAATGAAAACTCTTGTCTCCACACAGATAACTGATGGCTGACTGCAGTAAGGTGGAGAGGAAGTTTTAAAATCCTCTAGATCTAAACCTACATCAAAATTCTGTATGGACATATGTTTTCTTCACGATGACATAAATCCCTCCAGGCACCAAATTGCTCACCACCATCACCATCTAAATGCTTTTGTGGAACCCCTCATTATACCTCAGGATGTATTTAAAAAAATACTTTAGGTTGATGCCAGCCGTCCTTGTTATTCAGGATCTTGATGTCCAAAACATCATTGACCTACACCAACATGGGAGGAGACCAACTAAATTTCAGTTGAACATGAGAGAGGAAATAATTAATTGCATCTTACAATATATATCTCTGTTTACATTTTGAAAAGTATTTTCATTGCTTATAGCTCTGTAATACAGATTGAGCAGAATTATTATTCATATTTAAAGATGAGTGAGGAAGCTCAAACTTAGTTAAATGACTTGACAGACACACTCAGCTAGGAAATGGCAGAGCTGAGACTCAAAGTCATGTCATATAGCTCCTTTTTCAGTGCTAGGAAGATGCTGGGGTTTCTGCTAAGTCCCTGTCTGGAGTTGATAACTTAGGAATCCTACTTTGTTATTCTTTAGGGTATGAATGATGGACTACTGAACGCTGCATGAGAAGAGCTATTTAAATGTTTGTGACATAAGTATGGATGATTAGTGTACTTGTTTAGAAAGGAACTTAATGTCTACCCAGTGGGTTAAGAAAACCTCATCATTTATCTTCAAGGCCCAGGAAGCTTTCCCAAAAGGGGTAGATCTTGTTTTTCAATTTTTAACATAACATTCCTTTTTTTGGAACTTTTATTTAAGCATATACATGAAGTGCACAAATCTTAAGTGTGCAGCATGATGAATTTTCAAAGTAGACACACCTCTTTGGTACCCTGCACTACAGAAATTTCTCTTTGTGATCCTTTCTAGTTACAACCCCCTCTAGAGTAACCAGCATCCTGATATCTAATGTCAGGGATGAATTTTGCCTGTGTTGGAACTTTATTTAAATGGAATAATAAGGTATTATCAGTTCAGCAGTACTGCTTGTTTTTGAAAGTGTGGATGTCACTTTCATCCATGATTAATACATAGGGAGCAATTTGAGCATAATGCAGTTTAGTGTTTGCTTATATGCAGTATTGTCTTCAAGAAACCCCAGGTGAATGCAGAAAACTGCACCCAGCATTCCCAGTAGATGTATGGAACATGCACACACGTACACACCTCAAACATCTACCAGCTGCCTCTGTTCTTCGTTGTGAACCATACTCACCCACATCCTGTATTACAACACTCCAGCATCAGATAGCTCTCCTTCCATCACTTCATGATTACCCACAAGCTGCAGCCCTCTGATGCCCACTTCTTCTTTTTAATTAAAGTTTATTTATTCACCATTTGAAACAGAGGGTGCATGCAAGGATGCACTTGTGAGTGGGGAAGGGGCGGAGAGAGAGAATCCCAAGCAGGCTCCATGCTCAGCATGGAACTTGACGCAGGTATTTATCCCATGAACCTTGAGATCATGACCTGAGCCGAAATCCAGAGTCAACTGACTGAGCCACCCAGGTTCCCCCTTTGTTTTTTGATGCCCACTTCAATAAGGAAACCTACTTTGCAAACATAAATAGTATTTTAGTACTTGATTCATTTCTTAACAGTTTTACATGTGTAAATCCACATTACCAATATTAGGTTTTTTTTAATGTTTTGTTTATTTGTTTTGAGACAGAGAACAAGTGGGAGAGGGGCAGAGAGAGAGGAGAATCTCAAGCAGGCTCCTCCCTGTCATTGCAGAGCCCGACATGGGGCTCAGTCTCTTAAGTGTGAGATCATGACCTGAGCTGAAGTCAAGATTGGATGCTCAACCAACTGAGCCACCCAGGCATCCCTTAGATTTTTTTTTTTTTAATTTTATGTGTCACTGAAAAGTTTTTGAACATTATGCCCTTAATTCTTGTTTTTTTTTTCTCCTTAGCCCTATAGTTTTGTTTGAAATTCCAGTATTGTTAACATAGTGTTATATTACTTACAGGTATACAATACAGTAATTCACCAATTCTGTATATTACTCAGTGCTCATCATGATAAGTATATTCTTAATCTCCTTTATTTATTTCACCCATCCCTCCATCTCCCCTCTGTTAACCACCAGTTTGTTCTCTATATTTGAGAGTCTATTTTTGGTTTGTTTCTTTTTTCTTTATTTCTTCAATTCCACATGAGTGAAATCTTATGGTATTTGTCTTTCTATTTCACTTAGCATCTTTCTAGATCCACTCAGGTTGTTACAAATGGCAAGATTTTGTTCTTTTTATGGCTGAGTAATTTGTGTGTGTGTGTGTGTGTGTGTGTGTACGTGTACCACTTCTTTATTCATCTGTCAGTAGACACTTGGACTGCTTCCATAATTTGGCTATTGTAAATAATGCTGCAGTAAATATAAGAGTGCGTATATCTTTTTGAATTAGTGTTTTTGTATCCTTTGGGAAAATAGTAGTGTAATTGATGGATCATATGGTAATTCTATCTTTAATTTTTTGAGGAACCTCCATACTCTTTTCCACAGTGGCTCTACCAGTTTGCTTTCTGCCAACAGTGCACCAGGGTTCTTTTTTCCCCACATCCCCACCAGCATTTGTTGTTTCTTGTGTTGTAGATTTTAGGCATTCTGACAGGTATGAGGTGATACCTCATTGTGTTTTTGATTTGTATTTCCCTGATAATTACTGATGTCGAGCATCTTTTCATATGTCTGTTGGTCATTTGTATGTCTTTGGAGAAATGTCTGCTTGTGTCTTCTGCCCATTTATAATTGGATTATTTTTTTTTTTGAGGGTTGAGTTAGTTGTATAAGTTCTTTATTTATTTTAGATACTCGCCCTATATCAGATATGTCATTTGCAAATATCTGCTAAGCCCTGTGGTTTTAACCGCTTGATTTTGCATAGTGTGGTGATCTTTAGGAACATATACATCACATTTGGCAGAGCTGACTATATTTCTTTTTGGTGTCTTGGTTCTTTCAACATAATTGAGTGATTCATCAATATCATTGTGTCTAGCAATTCATTTTTATTGCTGTATAGTATTATTCATTTGAATATACTATAATTATGTCTATCCAACTATTGATTGACTTTTTAAATTGCTTTTACAAATAATGTTGCTCTGAAAAATCCTGTACATGTCTTTTAGTGCACACATGCCACACTTTTATGGGTGCAAATGCAGAAATGGAATTGCTGGGTCTTAGGATATTTGTGTGATCAGTTTCAGTAGAAGTCACCAGTTTTCTGATGTGGGTGCACCAATTTATTCTCTAACCAGTATACATGAAGATTCCAGTGGCTATATATCCTCTCTAAAACTTGGATTTGTCTACCTTCTTAATTTTGGTTCTTCGTGTGTGTGTGTGTGTGTGTGGTATTTCATCATGATTTTAATTTGCATTTCCTTGATGACTAAGGTTTAAGCATCTTCACATATGTTTAGACTACTTGTATTTTCTCTTTTGAGAAGTGCCTTTAGAAGTCTTTTGACCATTAACAAAAGTTGAGTCAATTGCTCTATTCTTCTTGATTTATAAACATTCTTCATGTATTCCAGGTAAGTCTTTTTTTGGTTTTGTGTATTGCAAATATGTTCTCACCTACTCTATTTCTTGCATGCTTTACTTTTTTAATGATGTTTTCTGATATGTAGGCATTTAACATTTTCATTAGATCCTCTTTCTCAGTTTTTTCCCTTATTGTTAGTGGTTTCTGTGTCCTCTTTAAAAATTGTTTACCCCAAGATCATGAAGATATCACTCTGTATAATCTTCTGGAAGCTTTACCTATTTTTTTTTTTTACTTTTCCTATTTAGATCTATATCCTATTTGGAATTAATTTTATGTATGACATAAGGATAAAAATTTTTTCATATGTGTGATGATCTAATTGACCCAGCAACATTCACTGAAAAGTCCATCAATTCCCCACTGATGTGCAGATGTCCAATGGTTTATTTGTCTCCTGAGCCAACATTGCACTGTCTTAATTAAGGAAGTTTTATAATTCTTGTTGTTGGCAATATAATTTCCCCACCGTCATTCTCTCAGATTGTCTTAGGTACTCTTGGATCTTTGGCTTTCCATAAAAAAAAAAAACTAGAAACATCTAGCCAATTCTGTAAAAACAAAACAAAAAACCCAAAAGCAAAACACTTTGGTTGACTTTTGGTTGGAATTACATTGAATATGTGTATAAATTTGGTGAGAATTGACATCTCTATAATATTGGTGTATCCCTTGATCTATTTAGGAAACAAAAACTATAGATCTTACGGTTACTGCTAGTCTTTGATCAGTCGCAAATGAAATAATTATTTGTATTGATGGGAAGTAGCTGATAGATTCTAAACATTCTAGAATATACTGCTCCATGTAGAAAGGGAACCACTACTTGATTTTTCGTAAGTTATCGCTGTAACATTCTAGTTGAAGGTGGAGATGCAGAGCTAGAATCGATCGCAATTTCGCCCTGGGAAATGAATCACGGAAGAGTTTTTGCATGAGCCACCCCCCACGGAGTGCAGTTTTCCTGTTGTCCCTTGTTAACTCCGCTCTTTTTTTGAACCAGACAGCTTTGTTGCAAGAGAAGAGGGAACATCTTATTCAATTTAGTGGACAGAATTTAAATATAACAGAGCTAATTGCAGAAACATCTGGAAACATTAGACAGATGAACCAGTAGTGTTTTAGAACTAGTGGGAAGTGATATATTCATGTGCCATGAATGAGTTTTAATACTTCTGGAAATGCTCATGCCACAAAAAAGTTCATTTTTTTTTTTTTTTGCTTTTGTTTTTTTGATTTGGAGCTGAAGACATGGGCATTTTTGAAGAATTATTTGGAAATTCTGAGGTCTCTGGTTTACCTTCTCTCCAATGCAAGACAACCGTGTGTGTGTGTGTGTGTGTGTGTGTGTGTGTGTGTGTATACATATATATATACACATTTTTTTTTTTTTTACAAATAGTTTATTGTCAAATTAGTTTCCACATAACACCCAGTGCTCATCCCCACAAGTGCCCTCTTCCATGCCCATCCCTCCCTCCCTCATCCATCAGTCCTCAGTTTTTGTCAGCATTCAAGAGTCTCTCATGGTTTGCCTCTCTCCCTTTCCCCCACCATTTCCCCCCTTCTTCTCCCCCTTGTTCCTCAGTTAAGTTCCTCCTAATCCTCCTATACGTGCAAACATATGATATTTGTCCTTCTCTGCCTGACTTATTTCGCTCAGCATAACACCCTCAAGGTCCATCCATGTTGCTACACATGGCCAGATTTCATTCTTTCTCATTGCCATGTAGTATTCCATCGTATAGATAAACCACATCTTCTTGATCCATTCGTCCGTTGATGGACACTTAGGCTCTTTCCATGTTTTGGCTATTGTGGAGAGTGCTGCTATGAACATTGGGGTACATGTGCTCCTATGCCTCAGCATTTCTGTATCCCTTGGGTAAATCCCTAGCAGTGCTATTGCTGGGTCATAGGGGAGTTCTATTGTTGGTTTCCTGAGGAACCTCCACACTGTTTTCCAGAGGGGCTGTACCAGTTTACATTCCCACCAACAGTGTAGGAGGGTGCCCGTTTCTCCACATCCTCGCCAGCATCTAGAGTTCTCTGATTTGCTCATTTTAGCCACTCTGACTGGCGTGAGGTGGTATCTCAGTGTGGTTTGGATTTGTATTTCCCTGATGAGGAGGGATGCTGAGCATCGTTTCATGTGTCTGTTGTCCATGGCCATCTGGATGTCCTCTTTGGAGAAGTGTCTGTTCATATCTTCTGCCCATTTCTTCACTGGGTTGTTTGTTTTTTGGGTGTGGAGTTTGGTGAGTTCCTTATAGATTCTGGATATTAACCCTTTATCTGATATGTCAACTATCTTTTCCCATTCTGTTGGACAACCTAGTATATTTTGCAGAAGCCATAGAACTGTGGAAAGTTAGATCAAAAAAGATCTTGAAGGAGAGATTCTGGTCTAAGTCTCCCATTTTGGAGAAGAGGACACTGAGGCCCGGAGAGGTAAAGTTACTTGGACCAGAACTAGAGGCCAAATCTCCTGACTCTAGGTCCCAGGCTCATTTCAAGAGGTCAGCTTTCCCCAAAGTATTCCCAAAGTTTGATCCTTAAAACAATATTCTTGGGAGACTGAAATGTTTCATCTAAAAAGGGATCCTTGGCAAAATTCATTGGAAAACTCTTGCCTAGCCTGTCATCTTTCACAGTTTTGTCATAAGGTAGGGACATTTACTTAACTTTAATTCAGCATTTCCCAAACATTTAGTCATGGAACACTTTTTTTCCTAGAACAGGTTGTTATAAGGCAGCAGGCAATATGAATCTAACTGCTTTTGCCACTAGTAAGGCCTCTGTCACTTTCTCTTGTCGCCCACTGCCACACTGTCAAGTGGTCATCTGGAGGTAGAATCTACTAATCCATCCGGAGGTGCATCTACTAATTGCACTTGCCTAGACACTGCCTTATATTTAGTCCTCACAGAATTCTTAGGAGGTTCGTTATTATAGTCCCTATTTTACATATGAGGAAACAAAGAATCTGGGAAGTTAAATGACTTGTTCATGGCCACCTGGCTTAGCAAACAGGAAGTGCTTTCCATCATACCTGGCTGCCTCCTTACCAGATTCTGTCCTCATTATTATGGAGATAGTACCAGGGTCTTTTTTTTTTTTTTTTAACTTCCATAGAGATTTTTAATATTTGAAAATAAAGAATAATTCTATTGATCTAAACGAAAAAAAATAATAATTCACCCATTTCTCTCCCCCTTCTCCCTGCCTCTGGCCACCTCCCATCTGTTCTCTGTATATAAGCTTTTTTTTTTTTTTTTTAAGATTCCGTATATAAGAGAGGTAATACAGTATTTGCCTGTCTTTGTCTGACTTATTTCACTTACCATAATGCTTTTGAAGTATACCAATATTGTTGCAAATGACAAGATTTCATTCTTCTTCATGGGTAAATCATATTCCATTATATACATGCGTGTGCATGTACACACACACACACACACACACACACCACTGTTTATCCATTTATCCATTAGTGGACACTTAGATTGTTTCCATGTCTTGGCTATTGTAAATAATGGTGCAGAGAACACGGGGGTGTAGGTATCTTTTCTAGTTGTTTTTGTTTTCTTCAGTTAAGTACCCAGGAGCAGAATTCGTGGGTCATATAGTAGTTCTGTTTTTAATTTTTTGAGGAACTTCCATACTGTTTTCCATAGTGGCTACACCAACTTCTATTCCCACTAATAGTGTATAAGATTTCCCTTTTCTCCATAGCCTCATCAACACTTGTCTCTTGCCTTATTGTCAGTGGCCATTCTAATAAGTGTGAGGTGATACTTCATGGTGGGTTTGTTTGCATTTCCCTGATGATTAATGATATGGAGCATCTTTTCATCTGCCTATTGGCCATCTACATGTTTTCTGTGGGAAAATGTCTATTAAGGTCTTCTGTCCATTTTTTAATTGGATTGTTTTTTGCTATTGAATTGGATGACTTCTTTATATATTTTGGATATTAGCCCCTTATCAGATACATGATTTGCAAATATTTTCTTCCATTCAGTAGGATGACTTTGTATTTTATTGATGGTTTCCTTTGCTGTGCAGAAGCTTTTTAGTTGGATATAGCTTAATTATTTTATGTTTTTGCTTTGTTTATGCTTTGCTGTTGGTGTCAAATTTAAATAATCATCACCAAAACCTACATCAAGGAGCTTACTGCCTCTGTTCTCTTCTATAAGTTGAATGGTTTCAGGTCTTATGTCCAAGTCTTTAATCCATTTTGAGTTGATGTTTATGTATGGTGGAAGATAGTGGTCCAGTTTCACTCTTTTGTATGGGGCTGTTCAATTATTGAAGAGACTGCTCTTCCTCATTGTATATTCTTGGCTCCTTTGTCATATGTTAATTGACATTATACGTGTGGGTTTCTTTCTCTTTTTTTTTTTTTTTTTGACATGAATTTCATTTTTAAAAAAGTTTGTTTATTTCAAGAAAGAGAAAGAGGAAGATGGGGAGAGAGAAAGAATCCCAAGCAGGTTCCACACTGTCAGCACAGAGCCCGACAATGTGGTTTGGTCTCAGGAACTGTGAGATCATGATCTGAGCCAAAATCAAGAGTTGGACTTTTAACAGACTGAGCCTTCCAGGCACCCCTGAATTGCATTTTTTTAATTAGTACTGTTTTTTTTGAGAGGTAATTCGCGTATCATAAAATTCACCCTTAAAATTATACATACAATTCAGTGGCAAGACAATTCAGAATTTAATAAATTCACAATGTACAACCATCACCACTGTCTTTTCATAACACTCTAATTACTCACAGAAGAAACCCTGTTTCCATTACCACTGA
This sequence comes from Hyaena hyaena, assembly GCF_003009895.1. NCBI lineage: Eukaryota > Metazoa > Chordata > Mammalia > Carnivora > Hyaenidae > Hyaena > Hyaena hyaena. The sequence continues at coordinate 2,220,211 of NW_024080675.1, read as the reverse complement.
TACCCCATTCTCCCCTCCTCCCACCCAGCAGCCACTAATCTTTCTGTCGCTACTGATCTGTCTCTTCTGGTCATTTCATATAAATGGAGTCACACAGTCTGGGGTCTTTTGTGACTGACACCTTTCCCATAGCAGTTTTTCATGGTTCTTCCAAGCTGTTGTGTATAACTGCCTTATCCCTTTCTAAGGCCAAATAATACTCCACTGTATGGGTATATTTTGTGTATCCATTTATCAGCTGATGGAAATTCAGGTTATTTCCACTTTTGGTTATATGAATGATGCTGCTATGAACATTCACATAGAAGTTTTTGTGGGAACATATGTCTAGGGAGAACTGCTGAGTCGTATGGTAACTCTATGTTTAATTAACTTTTTGAGGAAATGCCAAACTTTTATAAAGTGGCTGCACCATTTTCCATTCCCCATCAGCAACTTATGAGGGTTCCAGTTTATCCACATCCTCACCTACACTTGTTACTGTCTTTTCTGTTATAGCCATACCAATGGTGTGAGGTAGTATCTCATTGTGGTTTTGACTTGCATTTCTCCAAAGACTAATGACATTGAACATTTTTCCATGTATTTATCAGCCATTCTTTCTTAGGGAAACATCTATTCAAATCCTTTGCTCATTCCTTAACTGGGTCATTTGTCTTTTTATCATTGAGCTGTAAGAGTTCTTTATATATTCTGGATATTCGCCTCTTACCAAATGTATGATTTGCAAATCTTTTCTCTCATTCTGTAACTTGTCTTTTTTCCTTCTTGATAGTGTCCTGTGAAGCACAGAAATTTTTCATTTTAATGAAATCCACTTTGTTCTTTTTGTTGTTGTTGTTGCCTGTGCCTTAGGCATCATATCTAAGAAACTTGTTTCATTCAAGGTTATGAAGATTTATGCCTGTGTTTTATTCTAAGGGTTTTTATAGGGTTAGCTCTTAATTATTCAATCAGTTTGAGTTAATTGTTGTATGTGGTGTTAGGCAAGGGTTCAGATTCATTCTTTTGCATGTGGAGATCCCTTTTTTTTCCCAGACCCTTTGTTGAACAGACTGTTCTTCCCCACTGAATACTCCTGGCACCCTTGTGGAAAATTGATTGGCCATATTTGTATGGGTTTTTATTTCTGCATTTTCAACTCTATCCCATTGATCTATTTGTCTATCCTTAAGTGAATTGTATTTTTTTTTAAATGTTTTATTTATTTCTAGGAGAGAGAGAGAGACAGCGTGAGCAGAGGAGGGTCAGAGAGAGAGGGAGTCACAGACTCTGAAACAGGCCCCAGGCTCTGAGCTGGCAGTCAGCACAGAGCCCGACGCGGGGCTCGAACCCACGAACCACGAGATCATGACCTAAGTGAAAGTCGGACGCTTAACCGACTAAGCCACCCAGTTGCCCCAAGTGAATTGTATTTTTAAAAGATCACTGTGGCTGCTCTGGCACCAGAATGGAAGGCAAGGTGCGGAACCAGGAACACCAGTCTGGAGACTACCACAGCTGGAATAGTCCAGAAATGCTGCTGGCTTAGTTTTGAGTTATGGTAGTAGACATAGAAAGTAGATAGATCTTGGGGCACCTAGCTGGCTCAGTCAGGGGAGCATATAACTCTTGATCTCAGTGTCCTGAGTTCGAGCCCCATGGTGGTGGTGGAGCCTGCAGGACCTGTGGGCAGTGTGGGCACTGCAGGCGCGGCAGGGAGTCCGCGGGTGGCGGCTGGGCAAGCCCTGAGGTGGAGCCACTAGGCCTGGGCCACTCACTGTAGGTTTATTTCTGGGCTCTTTCTAAAAAATTATTTAAAAAATTTTTTTATGTTTTATTTATTTCTGAGAGAGAGAGACAGCATGAGCAGGGGAGGGTCAGAGAGAGAGGGAGATACAGAATCTGAAACAGGCTCCAGGCTCTGAGCTGGCAGTCAGCACAGAGCCTGACGCAGGGCTCGAACCCATGAACCATGAGATCATGACCTGAGCCGAAGTCGGACGCTCGACTGAGCCACCCAGGTGCCCCTAAAATTTTTTAAAAATCAACTTTAAGTATAACTTATATATAATAAAATGCAATCCTTTTAAGTACCGTATGGTAGTCAGTGAATTTGGACAAGTATGCATGCCCGTGTGGTCACTGCCACCATCAAGATACGGAACAATCAAACTGGTTGTGTTCACTGCAAGTCCTGTGCTTCCTTTCCCAGTTCCTTCTTGCTCTCTTCTAAGATTCCCCTTAGGAACAAGGGGGAGAAGAAGGGCGGAAATGGTGGGGGAAAGGGAGAGAGGCAAACCATGAGAGACTCTTGAATGCTGACAAAAACTGAGGACTGATGGATGTTGGGGGGAGGGAGGGATGGGCATGGAGGAGGGCACTTTGGGGATGAGCACTGAGTGTTATGTGGAAACTAATTTGACAATAAACTATTTGTAAAAAAAAAAAAAAAAAAAAAAAGAATTCCCCTTATACTCTTCAGCCCACAAGAGCCCCTTTCTTGGTTGCTTTGATCAGATAGACAAGGTTTCTGTCAGTTTCCCTCCATCTTGCTGCTCCATCCTGTAGCCCCACAGTGGGGACCTGCTCTCTGGGCACAGCAAGGAGATAATAGGGGAAAAATTAGTGTGAATCTTACCCTTGTCCTTCACCAAATTTGACTCCTCTAAAATCTGCTGCTTTCACTTACATTCTTGGGTCCTCAGGTAGGTGCTTTATGTATTTTTGCAGTGTTTAGTTGTAAGGAGCAGGAGACAAGGTGCTATTAGGTTTGTGCAGTCATAGCAGAATCAGAGTACTCCTAAATAAATCAGAGATTCATAAGCAGCTGGACTTTAAAGCCCAATTTGTGAAAATTCCTGAGAATAAGAGAGGTGTCCATATTGTACGAAATCAGAAACTATTACCCGCAAGCTCCCCGGCCTGAGTTTCTTGTGCTGACAGGATAAGTTCATTTTTTTCCCCCAATTTCTAAAGGAGCAAATGGATGCTCTGCCGCGGCATGCCCCATTCTAATCCTTTTAGGCTTAATCAGGAGGCCCCAGGATTGGAAGTCAAGACAAAAGCTCATAAAACAAAGCCCTGAATCCTATTTCTTGCTTTTATGAAAATAATGTCTTTTGGAAGGTAAAAATGTGCAATTTTTGAAAAAAAAATTTTCTACAATGAGAACAACTTGAAAGTTATAAAAAGAAAATAAAAAGTACTCATAATCCCATAACTCAGAGATAATCACTCTTAATTTTGGTCTTTGCTTGCAGATATTGTAGAGATTCATCTTTATCTTCCCTTTGCACATTTGTTGTAATATTAACCATGTAGTATGAAAATTAGTATGAGCCCAAAATATTAAATATTTTTCATAAAATATCTTCTCATTGTTTATTTAAAATATTCTTAGGAATTAAAGGCTCATTGACAACATATGAAGATCTGTGATTTGTTCATCATCGTAGGGTAAAGAACTTAGCATCCCCAGTTATTCCAATTTTGAGGAAAATTACACACTCAAATCTTTTTTTTTTAATGTTTTATTTATTTCTGAGAGAGAGAGAGACAGTGTGAGCAGGGGAGGGTTAGAGAGAGAGAGAGGGAGACACAGACTCTGACACAGACACAGAGCCTGACACAGGCCTCGAACCCATGAACTGTGAGATCATGACCTGAGCCGAAGTTGGACGCTCAACCCACTGAGCAAGCCACCCAGGGACTCCCACACTCAAATCTTCAATGAAGAAAAGAAGAAAGTAACGGGTGATCTCTTCTGTATCGTGTTCATTCCCTAGAGCTGTTGTAACAGAGTACCACAAAGAGTAGGGCTTAAACAACAGAGTTTATTCTCTTACAGTCCTGGATGAGAAGAGCAAAATCAAGGTATCAGCCCGGCCGTATTCCTTTGAGACCCTGGGGAGAATCCTTCCTTCCTCTTGCAGTTTCTGGTGGTGGCCTTGGCTGGCAGCTGTCGCCTGCAACCTCCACCTCTGTCAGCACATGGCACTGTTCTCTCTGTGTGTGTCTCTTTTCTGTTTTACAAGGACATCAGTCATAATGGATTTGGGACGCACTGTAATTGACATGGATCTTAACTTGATTCCATAGGCTAGGGCTGTATTTCCAAGTAAAGTCACATTATGAAGTAGTGGAGGTTAAGACTTAAACATATATTGGGGTAACACAATTCAGTCCATAACACTTATATTTCCTGTTCCTGTTCCACCCCACTGGAGCCATCCTTTCTCTAGCGACCTGTTCCCTGTGACCAGAAGAGATGCCTCCTACAGACATGTTCTGTAACACATCTTGGGAAAGTTGCCCTCTGCAGTGCCCTGACTACTGACCACCACCCTTCCTGATCCCCCAGCCCCCATGACCAGCCTGATAGCCCCTTCTATACTTCCTGTCTCACCCTTATCTCAGTTCCTCTGGTGAATAGTTCCAAGAGTCTTACTAGAGCTGGTGGCTTCTCTGGTTTTCATAAGAACCCAAACTAAGGGTAAATTTCCAGATTGAGATGCAGAAGCAATTATTAAACATCTGTTATATACAGGCACTGGGCCAGTTTCCTTTGATAGGTGTGACTTTATTTTTCTAGTTTACTAAAACTATTTATTTTTAATATAATTTGTTCTCAAATTGGTTTCCATACAACACCCAGTACTCATCCCAACAAGTGCCCTCCTCAATGCCCATCACCCACTTCCCCCTCTCCTCCACCCCCCATCAGCCCTCCGTTTATTCTCAGTATTTAAAAGTCACTTATGGTTTGCCTCCCTCCCTCTCTGTAACTTTTTTTCCCCTTCCCCTCCCCCATGGTCTTCTGTTAAGTTTCTCCTGTTCCACATATGAATGAAAACACATGGTATCTTTCTTGCCTGACTTGTTTCACTTAGCATAATACCCTCCAGATCCATCCATGTTGCTACAAATGGCCAGATTTCATTCTTTCTCATTGCCAAGTAGTATTCCATTGTATATATATACCACTTCTTCCTTATCCATTAGTCAGCCGATGGACATTTAGTTTCTTTCCATGATTTGGCTATTGTTGAATGTGCTGCTATAAACATTGAGGTACATGTTTTCCTATGCATCAGCACTCCTGTATCCCTTGAGTAAATTCCTAGCAGTGCTATTGCTGGGTCATAGGCTAGTTCTATTATTACTAATATTTTGAGGAAACTCCACACTGTTTTCCAGAGTGGCTGTACTAGGTTGTATTCCCACCAACAGTGTAAGAGGATGCCCATTTCTCCACATCCTCACCAGCATCTGTAGTCTCCTGATTTGTTCATTTTAGCCACTCTGACTGGCGTGAGGTGGTATCTCAATGTGGTTTTAATTGTATTTCCCTGATGATGAGTGACATTGAGCATCATTTCATGTGTCTGTTGGCCATCTGAATGTCCTCTTTGGAAAAGTGTCTATTCATGTCTTCTGCTCGTTTCTTCACTGGATTATTTGTTTTTTGGGTGTGGAGTTTGGTAAGTTCGTTATAGACCTTGGATACTAGCCCTTTATCTGATATGACATTTGCAAGTATCTTTTCTCATTCCATCATTGCTTTTAGTTTTGTTGATTGTTTCCTTTGCAGTCCAGAAGCTTTTTATGTTGATGAGATCCCAATAGTTCATGTTTGCTCTTGATTCTCTTGCCTTTGGGGATGTGTCAAGCAAGACATTGCTGTGGCTGAGGTCAAAGAAGTTGTTTCCTGCTATCTCCTCTAGGGTTTTGATGGTTTCCTGTCTCACATTCAGGTCCTTCAATCATTTTGAGTTTAGTTTTGTGTATGGTGTAAGAAAGTGATCTAGTTTCATTCTTCTACATGTTGTTGTCCAGTTCTCCCAGCACCATCTGTTAAAGAGGCTGTCTTTTTTTCCATTGGATACTCTTTCCTGCTTTGTGAAAGATTACTTGGCCGTACATTTGTGGGTCTAATTCTGAGTTCTCTATTCTATTCCATTGGTCTATGTGTCTGTTTCTGTGCCAATACCATACTGTCTTGATGATGACAACTTTGTAGTAGAGGCTAAAGTCTGGGATTGTGTTACCTCTCGTTTTGGTTTTCTTCTTCAATGTTACTTTGGCCATTTGGGGTCTTTCGTGGTTCCATACAAATTTTAGGATAGTTTGTTTTAGTTTTGAGAAGAATACTGATTCAATTTTGATTGGGATTGCATTGAATGTGTAGATTGCTTTGGGTAGTAATGACATTTCAACTATATTTATTCTTCCAATCCATGAGCGTGGAATGTTTTTTCCATTTCTTTGTGTCTTCTTCAATTTCCTTCATAAGTTTTCTATAGTTTTCATCATACAGCTCTCTTATATCTTTGGTTGGGTTTATTCCTAGGTTTTTGATGTTTTTTTTTGTGCAGTTGTGAATGGGATTAGTTTCTTGATTTCTCTTTCTGTTGCTTCACTATTGGTGTATAAAAATGCAACTGATTTCTGTACATTGATTTTGTATCCTGCAACTTTGCTGAATTAATGGATCAGTTCTAGTAGGCTTCTGGTGGAGTCTGTCAGGTTTTCTATGTAGAGTGTCATGTCGTCTGTGAAAAGTGAAAGTTTGACTTCTTCTTTGACAATTCTGATGCCTTTTATTTCCTTTTGTTGTCTAATGGCTGATGCTAGGACTTCCAGCACTATGTTAAACAACAGTGGTGAGAGTGGACATACCTGTCGTGTTCCTGATCTCAGGGGGAAAGCTCTCAGTTTTTCCCCATTGAGATTGATATTAGCTGTGGGCTTTTCATAGATGGCTTTTATGATGTTTATGTAAGTTCCTTCTATCCCCACTTTCTTGAGGGTTTTTATTAAGAAGGGATGCTGTGTTTTATCATTCTTTTTCTGCATCTATTGACAGGATCATATAATTCTTTTCTTTTGTTGATATGATGTAACACATTGATAGATTTGTAAACTAGCCCTGCAGCCCAGGAATGAATCCCCCTTGATCGTGATGAATAATTCTTTCTATATGCTGTTGAATTCTATTTCCTAGTATCTTGTTGAGGGTTTTTGCATCCATATTCATCAGGGATATTGGCCTGTAGTTTTTTGTTTTATTTTTTGCTGGGTCTCTGTCTGGTTTGGGAATAAAGTGATGCTGGCCTCATAGAATGAGTCTGGAAGTTTTCCTTCCACTTCTGTTTTTTGGAACAGCTTAAGAAGGATAGGTATTAACTTTATTGTAAATGTCTGGTAGAATTCCCCAGGGAAGTCATCTGGTTCAGGAGTCTTATTTTTTGGGAGATGATTGATAACTAATTCAATTTCTTCACTAGTTATGGGTCTGTTCAGATTTTCTATCTCTTCCCCTTTGAATTTTGGTAGTGTGTATGTGTTTGGAATTTGTCCATTTCTTCTAGGTTTTCCAGTTTGTTGCCATATAATTTTTCATAGTATTCCCTGATAATTGCTTATATTTCTGAGGGATTGTTTGTAATAAATCCATTTTCATTCATTATTTTATCTGTGTCCTCTCCCATTTCTTTTTGAGAAGCCTGGCTAGAGGTTTATCAGTTTTGTTTATTTTTTCAAAAAACCAACTCTAGGTTTCATTTGTTCTACTGTTTTTTTTTTTTGTTTTTTTTGGGGGGGGGGGGATTTTGTATTGTTATATCTGCCCTGATCTTTATTCTTTCTCTTCTGCTGGGTTTTGGGTGTTTTTGCTGTTCTGCTTCTAGTTCCTTTAGGTATGCTCTTAAATTTTGTATTTACACTAATTCTGGTTTTTTGAGATAGGCCTGGATTGCTATGTATTTTTCTCTTAGCACTGCCTTTGCTGCATCCCAAAGCTTTTCAATTGTTATATTTTCATTTTCATTTGTTTCTGTATTTTTTTTTAATTCCTTCTCTAATTGCCTGGTTGACCCATTTGTTCTTTAGTAGGATGTTCTTTAACCTCCGTGCTTTTGGAGGTTTTCCAGACTTTTTCCTGTGATTGATTTCAAGTTTCATAGCATTGGGATCTGAAAGTGTGCATGATATGATCTCAGTTCTTTTATATTTACTGAGGGCTGCTTTGTGACCCAATATGTGATCTGTCTTTGAGAATATACCATGTGCACTTGAGAACAAAGTCACGTCCATTGCTTTGGGATGTAGAGTTCTAAATATGTGTGTCAAGTCCATCTGGTCCAATGTGTCGTTGAGGGCCATTGTTTCTTTAGTGATTCTCTGTCTAGTTGATCTATCCATTGCTTTAAGTGGAGTATTAAAGTCCCCTGTAATTACCACATTCTTATCAATAAGATTGCTTATGTTTGTGATTGTTTTATGTATTTGGGTGCTTCCAAATATAGTGCGTAGACATTTATAATTGTTAGCTCTTCCTGATGGATAGACCCTGTAATTATTATATAATGTCCTTTTTCACCTCTTGTTACAGCCTTTACATTAAAATCTAACTTGTCTGATATAAGTATGGCTACTCCAGCTTTCTTTTGACTTTCAATAGTATGATAGTTCTCCATCCCCTCACTTTCAATCTGAAGGTGTTCTCAGGTCTAAAATGAGTCTCTTGTAGACAGCAAATAGATGGGTATTGTTTGCTTTTATCCCTTCTGATACCTTGTGTCTTTTGATTGGAGCATTTGGTCCATTTACACTCAGTGTTATTATTGAAAAATACGGGTTTAGAGTCATTGTGTTCTCTGTAGGTTTCATGGTTGTAGTGATGTCTCAGGTACTTTGTGTTCCTTGCAACATTTCCCTCATATATGTGCCCTTAGGATCTCTTGTAGGGCTGGTTTAGTGGTGATGAATTCCTTCAGTTTTTGTTTGTTTAGGAAAACCTTTATATCTCCTTCTATTCTGAATGACAGGCTTGCTAGATCAAGGATTCTTGACTGCATATTTTTCCTGTTCATCACACTGAAGATTTCCTGCCATTCCTTTCTGACTTGCCAAGTTTCAGTAGATAGGTCTGCAACTACCTGATATGTCTCCCTTTGTATGTAAGGCCCTTTTATCCCTAGCTGCTTTCAGAATTATCTCTTTATCCTTGTATTTTGCCAGTTTCACTATGATCTGTCATGCTGAAGATCGATTCAAATTACATCTGAGGGGAGTTCTCTGTGCCTCTTGCATTTCAATGTCTGTTTCCTTCCCCAGATTGGGGACATTCTCAGCAATGATTTGTTCAAGTACCCTTCAGCCTCTTTCTCTCTCTCTTCTTATGGAATTCCTATGATATGGATAGTGTTCCATTTGATTGCATCACTCAGTTCTCGAATTCTCCTTTCATGCTCCTGGATCAATTTATCTCTCCTTCTCAGCTTCCTCATTTTACATAATTTTATCTTCTAATTCACCTTTTCTCTCCTCTGCCTCTTCAATCTGCACTGTGACTGCCTCGATTTTATTTTGTATCTCATTTATAGTAGTTTTTAATTCATCATGACTATTTTTAAGATCCTTGATCTCTGCAGCAATGGAGCTGTCTTCTATGCTTTTTTCAAGCCCAGCAATTAATTTCATGACTATTATTCTATATTCTTGTTCAGTTATGTTGCTTATATCTGTTTTGATCAATTCCTTAGCTATCACTTCTTCCTGGAATTTCTTTTGAGGAGAAGTCTTCCATTTCATCATTTTGGCTGTCCCTTGTAAGTTTTAAAAGTTTGTTATGTGCTCTGTACCTGCAAGTACTGCTATACTAAAGGGGGCTCATACACTGTTCAGGGCCTGGCCATTCAGGAGTGTTTTTTGGAGAGAGTTACTTTCTCTCTGTTGTTGTGACTTCGGTTATTTTATTTCCCTACTCTTAGTGATGTTTTGGGCTCTCCACCAGGTGTGCTTTGGTTTGTTCCTTGAAGTAGCCTTAGAGTTAATCCAGGCAATGACCACAATGTTAGTTGCACAGTATGTATCCTGTTCCAGTAGATAAGCGGCCTCCCCTGGAGTGCGAACAGGGCACTAATCAGTGTGGAGGGGTGTGGTTTGGTGTAGGTTGATCCCACCTACACTGTGGGCCCTGCATGGACCGATCCCTGGGGCCTCGCCTTGGTGGTTGTGGGGGAAAAAAATGGCAACCCCACAGTTCCTTCTTCACGGACCACGTGCCCCATATCAGTCCTTTGGATCTGTTCTGACTGCTGGGGATGCAGACGAAGCGTTTGTCCCACTCCGCTGTCTCCTATGTCCCATGCTTAACTGCATTTTAAACTCCCATTCAGTGTGCATTAATGATGCTACCTGAAATGTAATCCTGAGGTTGTGCTGCAGGACTTCAGGGCAGGGGACCAGTTCCTCCTGCTGTCAGCTGCACCCCTGAGGTACCACTGAACTCGGAGGTGATTCCCCACCTCCCCTGGAGTGCGAACAGGGCAGCTGGCCCCAGTCCGAAGAAAGCCCTATGGTTAGAGATGGGATGATGGGATCCCTCTCCATCCCTCTCCGAGGTTGTTGTTGTTTTGTTTTTTTTTTTCCTTGTCCAGATACAGTCCTATGCTTCCCCAGCTATTCGTTCTCTTTCCTTTGTCTCGCCACAGAAGGGGATCCCTCCCATCTGTGCAATGCAGCCCATTTTAACTCCCCCAGTTCGCAATCACGCACCTCTGCGGCCATCTGGTTTTCCCATTTTCTTCCTGGTAGACTCCATCTCCTTTCCTCTCAGACTCTTGAGGTTCAGAGTCCTTTGGCTTCAGCCCTTCTTTGAGAGACTTGGGATCCCCCTACTTCTCTGCCATGTTGGCCCAGTTTGATGTCATTTATTTTAAACATTATACAACTTTTACTAATGAGAAGAGAGTCACACAGTAGGTAAATTTTAGAGTAGGGTTTCAAATCCCTAAATGGCAGCTTGAAGGTAGGGAAATTGTGATAAAGAACATGGCTCCATTTTTGATGTTTGCTGACAGTATTCTAGCCCCTCCCTTCCTTCCTCCCCTTGTGTCCCATCTCTGGGCAAGCCAACAGGAAAATGGACTTGCTCGTTCTCTATGTGCTGGCGGGAAGTTCAAACTATGCATGCCCAGCCACTGTTCACCCCAGCCCTACCCTCAACCACAGGGCAAACCAAAGCCACTTGTTCCCCCCCCCCCCCCCCCGCCACCTTTGCTCAAGTCAGTTTGGAATAGCTTGGGTGTCTGCTATGAGTAATAAAACTTTTCTCATCCTCTTGACACACGTGTGGTATCATCAGTCTCAACATCTGAACCATGTTCGCATGGCAGGGCGGGTTCTTCAAGTAAATCGAGTGCTATTGTACTGACCTCAGAGGAATACTACGAACATATAGTCTACATATGTTTGGCTGAAAGGGACTTGAAGCTGTGCATTTATTATTCATCCTTTCCTCCCCTAGCTGTATGCTTGGTAGGGCTGGTGGCGGGGAAAAGGTCTCCCCCCTGTCTTGGCAGCATTTGGCTTTTCCTTCTGCTGTTGCACTGCTCTGGGTTCATTACTCATTGGTAGGGGTTTTCAGTCTTGTCCTCAGTATCCAGTCTGCGTATTCAGTACTATTTCGTTATTACCCAAAACCCTAACTCCATGTACATTTAGTGTTAAAGCCTCACCACCTGATTGATTATGCACAACACCATATGCATTCTCCAGCAGTTTCTCCCCCCAGGCGAGGACTTATTTGTTCTACATAGAACAAATAGTGGCTTTACATATTGCACATGTGTTAATACAAAATGCAGGACTGATTATAAAATTTCACAGAGGTCTGAACGTGTATTATGCAAAGTGAAAAAGCTGGTTGTATTACGAATGTTTGAATTAATATGCCTGTATGCAGAAATGTTCAGGGAATTTGTGGTTCAGTTAAAGTGACATCAGAATTGAGCCTTTTAAAAACAGACCATTCCCAGCATAATGATCCTATAATTTATTCAGACTCAGACATCCAGCACTGTTGAATTTTGTGTTAAATAACCCAATTGGTGTATATGAAAACAGCTTCTAGTAATTCAAATCCTTAGAATCAGCCCAACTGTGTAATCTTGGCTTCAGCTAAATACTTGAGGAGGGCAAAAGGGATATTTAGCATATATTTGGCTATATATTCAACTCTAGTATGTAATACTTAGGAAGATCCTCAATATGACTGTCTTCAACTAGTGTTTGGAATCATATTCTGGGTATCCTCCAACCACATAGCATACACAGGAGCCCTTTTCTTCCATGTCTAAGCTCAGGAATGTAGACTCATTTTCAGGGGTCTATGCATAGCATAATTGCAGAAGGATTTATGAAATGTGACATGGACCCACATCAGCTCCCCAAGAGTCATTTAGATAGGCCTTCGTGGGTCAGACCAAGGTGGTTCCATGCTGGAACTGAATATACAGCACTAGTGCTGGAGGCAAACCTTGCTGTGGCGATGGTACACCTTTCTGTGCAAATATGACCCTCAGATAGTGGGATACGGGTAGTGCAGTGTTTTCCATTTGGGAGAATGGGCTGCCTAGGGCCATCCACACCGTGTCTGAGAGGTGGCTGCTTCAGGTTCTGTGTTGTCGCTGGCCGTGGCCACACAGGGGCCAGTCATGAAAGGTCTTGACGTGTCCTGTGTGGTGTCAAGCAGCTTCTCTCGCTTCTGGGGAAGGGGAAAGCAGCACTTCAGAGTGTTGGCATGGGGTTGTAAGCTGTTAGCACAGAAACCATGCTACTGACAACCAGCCGTGCTGGAGGTATGGTAAGTTTAAATGGCAGCAAGTTTGGGGTTAGAATCACCAAAGTAGTCCCGTCACCCTTTGTGTTTCCACACCTCTATAAGCAAACGTAGGCTTGTTCAGTGGCCTGTTTTAGGCATGAGGAAACCTTTTTTGAAAAAGACTTAGAGTTGTGAGATGTCTGAGTACCTTCTTGCCAGAGTTTTGCCCTACTCAGGCCTCCTGCTCAATGAATGGAGAGTTGGGGAGGTCTACTCCTCATGATTTTGTGGAGTAGGGATTAATGGTCCTGGCTTTAAAGAAAACAAGAGTTTCAGAGAAGTTAGTGTGTGTAGCTAATAATTGGTGGAACTCAGGACCCCTGAGTGCAAGGAGAGTGCTCTTTTCTGGGGCCGAGACTTCTGGCTCCTGAAACTGGCCCAGCCATGAGGACAGGCAGTCGATTGCTTTCTGCTTTGTGGTTCCTTGGCCTAGAGAGAGCACTGAAATAGAGAAGCTTTTTAAAAATGCATTTTTAGAAGTGCCCAGTCAGTTAAGCGTCCAACTCTAGATTTCAGTTCAGGCTCTCACAGTTGATGGAATCAAGCCCCACATCAGGCTGCATGCTGATGGTGCAGAGCCTGATTGGGATGCTCTCTTTCCCTCTGCCCCTCTCCTTCATTCATGCACTCTCTCTTGAAATAAAATTTTAAAAAAAACTTATTTTAACTTATTTTTTAAAAGTTTTTATTTAAATTCCAGTAAATTAACATGCAGTATAATATCAGTTTCAGCAGTTGCACTACTAGGTATTTACCCAGAAGATACAAACATACTGACAGAAGGGCCACATGCACTCCGGTGTTTATAGCAGCATTATCTACAATAGCCAAAATATGGAAAGATCCCAAATGTCCATTGACAGATGAATGATTTAAGAAGATGTGATGTGTGTATTATGTGTGTGTGTGTATGTGTGCGTGTGTATGTATGCATACATACACATATACACGTGCATACATATAATGGAACATTTTGCAGCCATGAAAAAGAATGAAATCTTGACCTTTGCAATGACATGGATGGAACTAGTGTGTATTCTAAGCAAAATAAGTCAGGCAGAGAGAAATTTTATTTTTAAAGTTTCCATTAAAAGGGTTGGACTATAGGTGCATTCTTGGGTTTCACACGGGGGCAAGCATACTCTTATTTTTAGTTCTTAATAAAAGGGCAAGCATAATACAAGGGTCTTTTATTTGTAGCCTTGAAATTGAGCCTACTCTAAACACATTTAAGGGGATTAAGTTATGACTAAAACTCTTCATCAGAACATTTGGAAGCTCTCATCTCTTTATCTCTTTCTCTATCAGCTGGATAGGCCTGTGTAGGTACTAATTTAGACAAGCTGTTGAATCTTCCTGTCCTTACAAGGTGATGGGGATGGTAGGGAGATGAGCTAGACAGATGTGGGCACTGGGCAAGCCTGTCCTTTATTAGCTTGTTGCTTCATGGCACCTTCCTTCTCTAGTTTGTCCAAGAGGGCCAGACGTAGTGCTTTTGGTTTTGTTTTACATACTCTCATATTATAAAATCATAAAGAGAAAAAGAAGATAATCTATTACATGAAATTTTACCAATCAAATATGTTGGGAAGCCCTGGATAACAGTCTCCTGGCCCTTCAGCTTATACTTGAACCTCAGACCAGAGGGTGCTACATGGCTGGCTCTCAGACCTCCAGGGAGGCAAGGCCTGCTGAACCTGAACATGTCGATGGAAACTGGGCTTTGGAGCCACAGCTGCCTTCCGCAGCTGGAGGGAGACTGACAAGAACTAGAAACTGGAAGGAATCCCTTCTTTCCCTCCTCCTCTATGCCAGTAGGAGCTGCTCAGAATTGGGGAGCAAAACAAGCTTAGTGATGGGGCATGGACAGTCCTGGAGAGAAGCATAGAGAATCTGGCTTTAAGTAAGAAGGCAGGCACCTGAGCTTGCCGCTGGTGGCCTTTAGGCCAGGGACAGTTGGCAGCAAGGACACTCCAAGAAGCAGCCAGTGGGTCAGGAGATGGGACTTCATGGCTGCCCTGAACGTGGCCCTGAGGCCCCTTACCAGTGTGGCTGAGGCAAATTAACATTATCCTTGCTTTCATCCATCATGATTGACTCAGAACTGAAGGACCACCTCATGGGCAAAAGCTGGGGGAAGTCACTGGAACAGATGTTAGATACATACCAGCGGCTCAGCCACCCTAGGAGACTTCCATGAGAGAAGGCTAAGGAAGCCTTGCCTGCCCCAGCAATCCATATTAAATGTTCGGGCGGCTGGGTGGGAAAGGCCAGGGAGAGAGATGAAGGGGAAGGAGCAGAGGTGTGGAGGAGGGAGAGGAAATCAAAGCATATACAACCTTGCCCCTAGCTCTCCAGCTGAAGGATCTGTAGAGTGAAAAATAGACGTGTACTGCCTTTGCTGCCCAGCTGCCTGTGTGAACTTGCAGGGATTTCGATGCCAGTAGTAAAGAAGTTTGTTTTGATTTCTTCACTTCACAGAGACCCAGAAACCATGAAACAGTGAGGTGCTATGGAGGGCAGAACCTGGTGCCTGCTGGGAGCCCATGATAAGGGCAGCCTTATTGCAGAGCAGGCCTTCTTCTGTTGAGGAAGGGTGTATTAGAGGCTAGAAACCACTGAAAAGTGGTCTAGAGACCAGAATTGCTCTGCCAGTTTGGCAGTGACCAGATGCGGTGTACGTTTCCTTAGCCCTGTCTGCTCCTGCGTTCTCTGCACTGGCTCTCAGTGCTTGAGTCCTGCTGCATACATACCTCCCTCCTCCTCCAGAAGGGAGCTCTGTAAGGTCAGGGGCCAGACTTTCCTACCCCATTTTCCCCAGCCCTTGACGTTATGTCCAGCACATGAGAACATGCTTAATAAGTGTTGAATGAATGCTGGCTCATTCATTCATTTGTTCATTCATTCATCTACATCAAGAGACACTCCGAGGTTATGATGCATCTTTTTACACCCAATTCCACTCTCCCTAACTGCAAGCTAGCCTTTCAGTCTCTCTGGTATCCCCAGCACTTAGCCCAGGATGTAGTAGGAACTCAGTAAGTGTTGAATGATGAGTCACAAAGATGATGAGTTTTTCTTCAGATCAGATCCTTCTCAGCATTTTCAGCAAGAATGGAGCCAAATCTTTCCAAATGGAACACGCAGCAGTCCAAAAGAGGGGGGTAGGAGGCCCCGTGAAGTGAAAGGTGCCAGCAGGCTTGGTCAGCACTGTCCTCAAGATGTCGTCAGACATGTCACCAACAGCCATGGGGAGAGGGGCTGTCATAGTTCCTTCTTCCAGCCACCTCAAGCCTCACTGCTGGGACCCAGTGAGGAAGAGCTGGGAAGATGACTCCGGCCCAGTGGGGGACGTCCAGATCCTGGGGCAGTCTTGTAGACACTTGCCCGGTCAGTGTAGAAGAATCCAAGAAAGCACACTGGGGCCTGGTTCCACGCCCTGAGTTGACCCTCACCAAGGGAGCTTCTGGGAACTCCATAAGAAGTCCAGAGTGTAAATATTGTGCTCGGAGGTCACAAACAAAACCAAGCCAGAAACTGTGGCTTCTGGGGTCTGACAGTTAGCCCCATGTAAAGTCTACCCGGAGGAGAGAGAGTGCGGCGGCAGCTTCCTGCGGAATCCCAGCCTCCCTGACCCTTCTGCTGGCAGAAAAGGAGGCCCAGAGGAGGCAGGGAAGGGTGCGAACACCTTAGCACTCGCTGCAGCTCATGTGGATTCCTAACCTCCCTGAGGACCCAGGGCTGCCTTGGACTTGCCTCTCAGCCCTCCTAGAGCAGCTCTGTGCTCTCTGCCCCGGAGAAGATTGGTTCGAGGTGTTTGATTCCTAGCAGTTGACAGGTGAGGACGAGAGCTTTCCCGTGAGCATCCCCTGTGAACTTGCTCTCTGCACAGGCTGGACGAGGTCAGGACCTGCGGGCCGCCCAGGAGAGCGGGGTTGCAGGAAGGGACCCTTGGCAAGGGATGCGGGACAGATCCCAGTGTGGGCCCAGAGCCTCTGGCAGTGCCGCCTGTTGTCCCACACAGGCCCACCGTCAAGGCCACTGGCCAGAGTTGGGAGCCCGAGGGGGGGAACTCAGTATTCCTTCAGAATGAGATCTTTAAGGCACAAAAATGTCTTTTTCTGTAACTCACGTCCAAAAAAAGTATCTGAGTCACTTTCTATGTCAGGTAAATATCCTCATAAGCGCTTCACTAAAAACTGCTGTATCTTGTGACATTTCCGCAGCTTGTTGCAACATGGACTTCTGTTCCCAGTACAGACGGGATGCCCCGCCTCCCCTGCTCCTGACCTCAGGCTTTCCTGGGGTGGAGCCTGGAGGTCAGGATGGTTTGAGGGCTGGAATTTCGTAGGGCCGTAATGTCTACACAGTGACAAGTCCCCTGGGGCCTCTGATCCCTCTCCCATCAGAGACTGCCGTCCCCAAGACTCACCTTTGGGGACTCTGCCTGATGCCAACAGGGTTGGGAGCCTAGGATGCCCGTCTCGTGGGGAGGCCCTGCCTGGTACCTGCTCCTTTCAGGGGCAGCCAGAATCTGTGGTCTGTGGTCCAGTCTGTGGTCCAGTTCTGTCTTCCAGAGGGACACAGAATAAGTCTGATTCTCTTTGCAGGTGACCTTGTGGTCTCATTCCAGACTACACTTTGACTCACCAGCATGCCCACGCGGTGGGGCCCTTCTAGAACTGCCTTGATGTGGCTTCTGTGTGGCTGTGTCTCTTGTCAAACATGGCGCTTGGAGCTGGCCGGCCTCCCTGGAGTCCACACGCACATGCATATGGCTTTCTCTCACCCTCGAGCTGCACACACATCTCCCACCTGCCATGTGACAGTGACTGCGGCTGCCGTCCTGGGCCAGGTGGCTATGCCTGCCCCATGCTCCTGCAGGGGGAGGAGCAGCTGTGGTGCGGGCAGCTCTGTGCCCCTCCACTTGCCCTTGGCAGAGCCTGGGGCGGGAGGGCTCTAGCATGTGTTGGTTTGAGGGGAGAGTCCTGTGGGGTCTTTTGCATTCCTTTCCCTCCTCTAAACAGGGCCCTTGCTTCATCCTAAGGAAGCGCTGATGCTTCTTTAGCAGATAAGACCCTGTCCTGAGGCTACAGCCGGCCTCCCCTTGTGCTGTCTTCTCGCAGCTCTGAACGACTGCTCCCAGCTGCTGTGGGACACACAGGGTGCTTCCCCCCTCAGGCCAGCCTGCTGGACGCTGACACGTGGACACTGCTGCTGCCCACTACCCCTGCACCTGCCCGTTCTTTCCTGTTTCCCACGCCCCTCCTCACACTGGCACCTAGGAAGTGAGATGCCTTTGCAAAATCCCATTTGTAAACGTTGGAGCCGCGTTTTTCTGAACTAATCCCAGAGCTGTTTTGTGCTTCCTGGCAGGCACCAGGCAGCTCGGGTGGTTCAAGACAGCACAAATGAGACCAGCTGTGTGGTCTGCTCCGTGGCCCCCCACTGCACCCCACAGTGCAGCCTGTGCCAGGTTTCAGGAGCAGGGCAGGGGGTGGCCGCTGGGTCCAGCAGCAGCGCTGGAAGATGGAGCACTGGCGACCTGTTTGGTCCCTGATGCCTCCCTCCAGCGCTCAAACCCACCCGCTCCTTGGCACGGAGGTGAGCCAGATAGACCTGCACACTCAGCAAGTGGGAGCAGCAGGTGAGCGCAAGGCCGTCTCTGACAGGCAGACGGATGGTTCCTTCCTCTTCTGGAGGGGCTGGTGGTGCGCTCAGCCCACCGCTGCTGCTGAGAGCTCCCGGAAGAGCAGCCGCCGCTACCACTGAGAGCCTGCTTTTATGCTTCTGTTTCTGCTGAGAAATTTAAGTCAAGTAATTTGCAGCCCTTTATGTAACAACCGCTTTTGGAAAAGAGCATGTCAGACACATCCCTGACATTGTCTTTCAGGTATTCACATGGTTTAGGCACCGCTCTCTTTCTTGTCCTTTCCAGCCCTCTCCGGTACAGTTACTTGGAAGTGGTAGGAGGTTGAATATGACTCAAGTGGCTTCCTGCCCTGCTGTCCCATGGCAAAGTCTGGGTGTTCACAGCCAGTAGATGCCAGGGGACTCTTCTCCCAGGCATACCTGTCAATGGCCACAAGCTGGGGAAATGGAGTCCAGATGTAAATACATCTTGCTTGTTCAGGGATTTTGCAACAACTCTTATTTTTAATCACCTATAGCAGAGACTTGGGAGTCTTGTGAATGGGGACTCAGAAGTCCACAACTGTATCTGTGTGTCTTCTGTTTCATCATTATCCATTGTCCACGGACCACGCGTGCCCTGGGCCTAGTGCCCTGGGAAGGAGAAGCAGATTCATGGACTCGCAGACCTAGTTCTGCCTCTGGTGTGAAGGAAGAATCTCCTCCGTTGTGCTCGGGCCTCCTTGTCCTGCCTCTTGCTGCCTTCCCTGCAGGAAGAAGCCCTCTGTCTCCTGAGCCTCGCTGGGTTGGGGGCTCCCACTGCCAAAGTGTGCCTCTGCCCCACCCCACCCCCGTCTTCCCCTCCACAAAGCCCTACCCTCTGAGGTGCGCAGACACCTCCTTAGATGCTTCTAGGGACAGACTTTTGTATATGCGCAGGCAGCTATCTTCTCCACACTCTTCGTGTTCCCGTGTAAACGTTGCCAGGTGTGTCAACCCCTGCTCCCGTGACGTGCTCCGAGGCCACCTCTGTCCCATATTTGCATAGTTGGATTAGGAAACAAAAGCCGTGAGGCTCAGCTGTTTTACCATAGTGCAATTTCAACTTACTAGTGGCAGCCCATGCTCCCAGCCTCCACGGTTGTTTGAGAATCTTGTCTCTGCTGTTTTCCCTGGGTCTCCGTATTTGCACATTTGGATGATAGAACTGAGGAATCGAGCTTGGAGGGGCAGGTGGAGTGTTCAGGACCCCAGAGTGCACTCTCAGCCTTGAGGGGCACCTGCTCATAGACCGCAGATGAAGGCACACACTGCTCTTGCAGCAAGGAGCAAGGTGGCCTGTCTCAATGCCGGGTACACAGTAGGTGCCTTGTAAATACCAGTAGGGGTGAGCAGTTGTCCAGGCTGTGTGACGGGGAGCCTGACCCGCCCTGTGCACATCCCTTTGTTTGAGGGAAGTGCCTTTCATGAGCTCTTTTGCTAAGCCATACCCGCCGTGTTACATAGCGTGGTCATGAATTAACAATGAGCAACAGCCTTAATTAGACTGTATTAAAAACACAGGTTAAGGAAGAGAAACTGCTGGGAAATGTGTTCCGATTGTGCAGCCTCTGGCCCCAGTGGCCGGAGTTGGAACGGTGGCATCAATTGCAAGGACCGTTTTCTGGGAAGCAAGACCCCACCCATTTGGCCCGGAGAGGGAAAATACATGTTTTCTCAGCACTGCCATCTACTTAATGCTGTCAGAGTAAGAAAAAGTGGCTTTGGCTTGTTCCTCCACTTCCTCAGTTTCACATGAAATGATTTTACTTTATGGAAGTGAGTACTTCAGTAAGCTTCTGCCCACGAGGCTTGTACCGGGAGGTAGGAAAGGATGAAAAATGCAGCCTAGGTTGGCTGTATCAGGATGTGAAATTGACCATGAACAACGTGATTTATTAATGACCGCTGTGTGTGTTGGGTAAAACGTGCAGACAGCGCCCAGCAAACAGCTCTTGCTCAGGAAGCTTCCGGAGGGGGTTTGGAGCCATCCCTTCCTCTGTGTCTCCCTGCTAGATACTTCATGGAGGCTCAGCCCATGACAGAGGCCAAATAACTGTGGCTCTGACAATTTTAATAACAGGGCACTTAGGTATTGGGAACATGCTCTTTATTTTTATTTTTTAAACTTATGTATTTCTGAGAGAGAACAAGAGTGTGTGAGCAGGGAAGGGGCAGAGAGAGAGAGAATCCCAATCAGGCTACATGCTATCAGCGCAGAGCCCGATGCGGGTCTTGAACCCACAAACCGTGAGCTGATGACCTGAGCCAAAATCAAGAGCTGGAAGCTTAACCTACTGAGTCCCCAAGACGCCTCTGGGACATGCTCTGTAATGGATACAGCCCAAGTGAGGCTCTCAGCAAGACAAAGGATGAACGTGCTCATCACTGCTTCCTTCATCCCCCTTCACAAAAATGGAGAGTTCGAGGCTTCTGAAGATGTGTGACCTAGTGATTTAGTGGTGGATGATGCCAGAAAATAGAACCCTGCTGCTTCCCCCTCCCTGCTCCTACCTTGGGTACCATGAGCAGAGGATTTAAGGAGAGGGACTGGGCCAGGAAGCAGGTACCCTGTGTGGGCCTTTTCTGTCACATGGCCCAAGTTACTGCTTTGGGAGCTTAGATAGCCAAGTGGACTCTCTGTCCCAGTTTGGCCTGATGACCAATTAGTTGTTACACCTTGGGAAAGTTCCTCTACTTCTCTGAGCTTTAGTTTCCTTTTTCTATAAAGGAGGGCTAATAAAACTTGTCTGGTAAGGAGGCTGTGACAATGTGGAGTGTGCCCAGCCAGGTACCTGATAACATATAAACTCCATAACTGTGTCCTCTGCTCTGTGAAGGAGCCCAATCAATTCATGAACAACTCTGTCAGTAGAAAGTTTTTCTCGCAATTTTCTATGGAAATTAGTGGCTTCCAGAGTGTGGTTCTTGGGCCAGCAGCATCCACCTGAGCTGGGAATGTATTAGAAATGCAAATCTCAGGCCCGCCCCAGGCCCCCTGGATCAGAGCCCTGTTTCCTCTTTTCACGTGTCCTCCAGGTGCTTACACGGGCTCATGTTAGAAAACCAGTGCCCTAGGATTGCGTGCTTTAGTTCCATGAACAGATTAGAACCGTCCACTCTTTCCTTTCTCATGAAAGGATGTGAAAGAGGCAGCTGAGCATGTTTTAGAAAAACTCTAAGACCTCAAAACCTGGGTTTGAGACCCAGGTTTGTAAAGTATGTGGAGGTAAGAACTTATTATTTAGCCCTCATGTGGCATAAGCCTGTTCTTCAGCCCTTCCACCCCTCTCCGCATGGGTTTGCAAACGGACCCGGCAATTCACAGGCTTCGAAGCCTGGGCAGCTTTGTGCTTGCTGTATATCCTTCGATAAAGTAGTCCTCTGATGGGAAAAGGTTCCTGCCCTATAGCTTTATTAAGGTTTCAGCTCTAAATTTAGCTGTGAAGGAAGGTCTGCAGGCTCAGGACTGTTTGACGAATGGCCCCACATGACCTCCGGGCTGGGACTACTGGAGTAAATAAGATTTAAATAAAGCTACCCAGGCACCTTATCATTTACCCCCATCAGGCTTGAATATTGTTAAAAATAAAGTGCTGTCAGGAGCTAGCTCTTTTAACAAAGGCAACAGCGCACGAAGTTATTGTGAATAATGAATGAAATGGCAGCAGTGAAGCCGGCAGGGTGGTGCACAGTGCACCAGGGTGCAGGGGCACTGGTCCTTCTCAGGCCCCGAGCCGGCACCCTCAGACCAGAGTCTGCTGCCTGAGCTAGTTCTCTAAGGGGACTGACACCCTACCTCTGCTGGCCTTGGAGTTGATGTCACCAAAGCACAATATACATATAGGGTGGGGAGCTGGTGTTCAAAATCTCTCACAAATTTAAGGCATGGGCACGGACCCATCAATCTGAAGAGACTGACCCCATGTGGCTGGAGCAAGTCCCAGGAGTTTACTTCTATTGTTGTGTTATCAGAGAATGGTCATGAGGGAACGGCTGGGACTGTGGCATTTACTAACTAGTAGGGTAGTGAATCTTCAGCCTGGTAATGCTAGGTAGAGTCCCTGAGGTGTACTAGCTCAATGTCTGTCCCGAGGGTACCATGTGAGGCAGTGCTCAGGGTCAATGAGAGAATCTATTCTTTGGCCCCCAAATCCATTAGTCACTGAGTCCTATGACTTTTCTTTTCTGCAGTGTTTCCTGGAATCACCTCTTAATTCCATTTCCCCATTGGATATTCTTCTTTGAGCCTACTCCTTCACGAAGGCTGTCTGTGGAGGTTGAAATTCATCAGCCTCCTATCTGTCTTCACCAGGATGGCAGTGCGGGCTCTGACATGCACGTGCACCCCCAGGGATATGGTTGGGTCTGTTGGTGGCATTTAATAATCATAACACGTCCTTCACATTTGCAGGCATACGTTTCAACCAAGAGGAGTTTGGGGAGGTGAGACTTGTTTCCTTTGTAGCCCAAAGGCTCTCTGGAATAATGAGAACCTCCTCTCTCTCAGAATGGTTTTGAGTCACTGAGTGACAGTTCTGCTCCATGGGACCAGAGGGATCCAAGTGCCGAGCTGAGAGTGTTCATTAACCCCAAGGAGAACTGTGACCCAGCAAGGTGACAACTGAGAGGTGGATGAACAAGAAAGTCCATGGGCAACAGGGCATCAGAGCCTCTGGCTAGAGAACTTGCCTGGGTGGATAGGAGGAGGAAGCTAGGCCATTGCTAATGGTAAATGACAGATAATTATAGATAAAAATTAAAGGACAGGCTGAAATCCTTCAGACATTCCTCTAAATAAGATGGATAGGCTTGTGATGTGGACTCTGGGTGAGGCAGTGTGGCTTCAAGCAGGAATATTGGTATGGGTTAATGATTTCTATCTTGGAGTGTTGTATGGATTCACTAAGACTGTATTCTTTGTAAACTGTGTAGTAGATTGCATATTCTTTATAAACTACTCACACAACAACAGAGAGTATGGTGCTGGCTGACTGGGAGGAAGGGCAGGAAAAAGGCTCCCATGCAAAGTTTGTTCATATGCTGGTCACCAAGTCATTTTCTTCTAAAAATGGTTAGCAGTAGGATGTGGCCTTTGAAAAAGCCCTGTTAGAGCCTAGATGGTGGTCACAGGCTTAGGAGTGTTGCCCAAACTGACAGCTGAGTGAGCCTTTGATGGGGTAATTGATAGCTCATACACAATTCAGCAACTCAATTAACTCCTCTCCCATTAGGAAGGATTGATTTCTTCCCTGGGATAGGGATTTGTGCTGATTCAGCTGCTGAGTGTGTCTGCATAGTTAAGAAAAAGCTCTTAGCGTTCTCCTCCCACTCAGAGGGCCCGGTGGAAGAAAGCATGATTAGTGGAGCCCGCTGCTCAGTCCTCCACACGGCTTGTCCTGCCCCTAAGGAGATGAAGCGCTGAAGACCATCATCATTTCAAAAGTGAATTGTATCTTCTTGCATCTGCATCTTTTGTTTGAATACCTTAGGGCATATACAAGCAACAGCAGAATACCGCAAGTCTGTGATTCGCTCATGTTCCAGCGTTACCTTAAGTTGTTTTTTTAAAAGTTCTGAATTTTTTTTTACCACTTTGAAATTGAGAAATAATCTATGCACAGCAAAATATATCCATTTAAGGTATTTTTCAGTTATATATACCCTTGAAAACATTCCCATAATCAAGATGCAGAACATTTTCATCATCCCCAAAGAGTCCTACTGCCCCATTTGTAATCTGTTCCTCCTTCTGCCCTGGCCCCCGACAACCACTAACGAGCTTTTTGTTCCTCTAAATCAGTTTTCATTTTTCCATATTATTCCATAATACTGTATGTATTATTTTGTCAGTGGCTTCTTTCACAAGAAATTTTTTATTGTGGTGAATTATATATAACGGTTTAGCATTTTAGCCATTTTTAAGTGTGGGGTTCACTGGTATCAAGCACATTCACGCTGCTGTGCACACATCACCACTGTCCATCTCTAGAACTTTTTAAATCTTGCACAACTGAAACTATAGCACCATAAAACAATAACTCCAATAAGTCCCCCAGCTCCTGGCAGCTGCCATTCTACTTTTGGTCTCTAGGAATCTGAATACTCTAGATACCTCGCATATAGTATTTGTCCTTTTGCATCTAGCTTATTTCATTTAGTATATTATTCAGGGTTCACCCATATTGTAGCCTATGACAGGGTTTCCTTGTGAAGGCCAACCTTCCGTTATATGTATGGGCAACATTTTGTTTATTCATCTGCGAGGGGACCCTTGGGTGTTTCCACCTTTTGGTTGTTGTCGTAATGCTCCTGGGAACACAAGTACACAAATATCTCTTCCAGTTCTTTGAATTCTTTGGGTATGTATGTGATAATTCTGTGTTTAATTTTTGAGGAACTTCCCTGCTGTTTTCCACAGTGGCTGCAATCATTTTACAACGTTACCTTTTAAACAAAGGTGTTCATTAGACTTGCTTCTTGTTCTGATTATCCCACCACTTTCCAGAAAACCAAATTGATATATTCTTTGACTTCTCACAGCCCTACATGATGATGGTCTTTTCCTTCACTATTCTGAGCTTCGGCCCTTCCAGTCTTTTCAGACTGATGTAATTGCTCAGAAAATTGCTCAGCCATAATAACCTCAAGTAAA
The DNA here is from genome assembly GCF_003009895.1 of Hyaena hyaena. NCBI lineage: Eukaryota > Metazoa > Chordata > Mammalia > Carnivora > Hyaenidae > Hyaena > Hyaena hyaena. The sequence continues at coordinate 2,195,237 of NW_024080675.1, read as the reverse complement.
ATTACACTGCTTGCTTCCTTTTAGCTATAGACATTTCCCTGTATCCTACTTATTCTCATTAGCTGTAGTTCTTCTACAACTCACCAATGTCCTATTAACAATATCATGATGCAACCACCTACATCCTATTAACTCTATTATACCACCTACATTGATCTTCTTCATTGAATCTGTTTTGCTATATATCCTACTTATATGCATGATCTGTCAAGTAATCTGCCCTATTTAACTGTATTACCCAATCTTTTGCAACTGTTACCTGACTTGTTGGCATCCTGTTTGTAATATCTCCAGTGCTGCCTAGTAGTCATCTGTTAGAACTATTCAGCTGTTCAGATCTTAACAAGTCCAAATATCAAAAACCCACTGGGACACATCATTGATTCTGGAAGCTTAGCCATAAATATGCTGATTGTTCAGGGGGCTTTGGCCTTAAAGTGCTGTCTTAAGAAGGATCCTTTCCCGAGGTGCCTGAGTGGCTCAGTTGGTTAAGTGTCCGACTTCAGCTCAGGTCATGATCTTACGGACTGTGAATTTGAGCCTCACATCAGGCTCTTTGCTGACAACTCAGAGCCTGGAGTCTGTTTCAGATTCTGTGTCTCCCTCTCTCTCTGCAACCCCCCCCCCCCCCCCCCCCCCGTCCCCACTTGTGCCCCATTTCTCTTGCTCTCAAAAATAAATAAAACATTTAAAATTATGTTTAAAAAAGGATCTTTTCCTTTGACCAATATCATACTTCCCATCAGGCTTTATGAGCCACATTAATAGTGTGTGTGTGTGCTTGTGTGTGTGTCTGTGTGCGTGTATGTATGTCTGTAAGTCTTTGTATACATGCACAGGGTTGGGGATGTGGGGATAAAGGAGTTGACCAGACACTTTGGCTTGGTAATCCTGGTGAGAAGGGAGAGCCTGGAAGGAGAACACAGAGTGGGGAAAGGCCAGGGAGAGTGAGGGCTGCAGGATGAGATCTGTGTTCATTTGGCAGAACAGAACCCTTGTAGACGCCATCTTTTTTGTTAATGGATGACAAGCCTGGATAACTGCATCATAGCAACCTTTGAACATTGCCATAATGCCAGCCCATCCCAGTTTCTTATTCTGTGATCATCTGAGCGCTGATAAAGAGGAGGCTCTGCCCCAAGCAGCCCCCAACACTTGGATCACATCAGTACTGGCTTAGCAGCTGCCACAGTCAAAGACCCTGTGCCTATAGGCACCGTGCAGAGCGTGACGTTGATGTCTGATGTCTAGGAGAGGGCCAGGAATGCACCAGATGCTCATGAAATGCTGGCTGAATACTGTGGAAGGGTGACTTGTGGAATCTGTCTTCTCCTTACCGTCACATATCTTATTCCTGAGATCAGGAAAAGGTAAGAGGTCCTTGGCCGCCATCCAGTGTACACTGGGGCTACTATCTGTAGGAACACTCATGTTAAAAGGCCAGCAAGCTATGTGTGCATAACAGCTTCATACACTTTACTTCTCAGACTTCTCAGGGGGTCCTATAGTAATTCTCTGCATTTTTGAAATTCTTTTTATTTTTTTTTAATGTTTATTATTTTGAGAGAGAGCACATGAGCGAGCATGTGTGATCAGGGGAGGAGCAAAGAGAGAGGGAGAGAGAGAATCCCAAGCAGGCTCCACGCTGTCAGCACAGATCCTGATGTGGGGCTTGATCCCACAAACTGTGAAACATGACGTGAGCTAAAATCAGCAGTCTGATATTTAACCGAGCCACCTAGGTGCCCCTAGAAACACTTATTTTTTTTTATGTTTTATTTTTTTAATGTGTATTTATTTTGAGAGAGAGAGTGCAGGCAGACGAGGGGGAGAGAGAGAATCCCAAGTAGGCTCCATAGAAACACTTTTTAAAAGCACTATTAAATCTGTGATCTTATTTTATTTCATGTGCTTCTGTTTATTTTTGACTTCTCATTGTGTAGATGGAGAAACGGAAACCCTCCTAGGGTCTGTGTAGTAGAGTCAGGATTACAAGTCTCCTAACTGCCATCTGTTTGCCTCTGCAAATGGTATACAGTTAATGCTAGAGGGGATTTTCAAGGCTCGGCTGTGGTCCATACTGAACACGTGTATACCTCACTTCTGGGCAGTGTTCGGGCTGGTCTTCCTTATGATTCTGTGTGCTGGCCAGAAGGTTTCACAGGGATGAGCCTTCACAGCCATGGGGCCAAGCACAGCTGTCCAGTGTCCTAAGCTCAGCTTTGTGTAAGTAAAACATCCCCATTCTCCCACCTCCATAACCAGCCTCTGGGTTCTGTGTTTACCAAACACCTGCCAGTGTGTCACCCTAAACACAGCTGAAGTCTGGGGCTGCTTCCTGGGCCTGAGGCTCCCTCCCTCATTTCTGCTCCCCAAGCCCACTGAGGAGCAGATGTCGACAGGACCCCTGGCATCTGTGTCTGGGCCACAGAGGTGGGAGATCAGAGGGCCTCATGGCAGGATGGGTCTATTTTGAAGTTTGAAAACATACCTGGCTCTACTGGGCTGAATAGTGCCCCCCAAATTCATGTCCATCTGGACCCTCAGAATGTGACTTCATTTGGAAATAGGTGTTTTGCTGACATAACTAGTTGAGTGTCTTGAGAAGAAATCCTCCTGGATTTAGAGTGGGCCCGAAACCCAATGACTGGCTTCCTTATAAGAAGAGAGGACACAGAGGTACATAGGGGAGAAGGACATATGAAGACAGAGACAGAGATTGAAGGTATGTTGCCAAAAGCCGAGGAATGTCTGGGGTCACTGGAAGCTGGAAGAGGTAAGGGAGCAGTGTCCCTTAGAACCTTTAGAGAGAGGTGGCCTACAACATCTTGATTTCAGACTTTCAGCATCTAGAAGTATTAGAGAATGAGTTTCTGTTGTTTGAAGCCAAGTTTGTGGTCACATGTTCCAGCAGCCACAGGAAACAAACACACTCACTGGCTGAGTAGCAGACAGGAGGTGGTGCTGTAGTGCTGGTCGTAGAGCCAGGCTCTTACGAATCCTCTGCTCCCCTCACTTTTCTTTCCTTGAGGGCCTAGGAGAATTCTTGTGCCAAGCTAGTCTAAGAAGCAGGTTGAAAACGAGTTCAGAGGAGGACAAGGGCTAGACTTCCCTGTTGTCACTCTACTCTTGGTGGAGAAAGACTTCTGTGCCCTCTCTCCAGCATTACTGCTTCCTCTCCTTAGTGCCCACCATAGTGCACCATGCAGGCCTTTACATCATTTCACACATTTCTTCCTTATGTGTTAGTCAACTTGGGCCACCATAACAAAATCCAGGGACTGGGTAGCTTAAACAAGAGGCTTTATTTCTCATAGTTCCAGAGACTGGAGAAGTCCAAGATCAAGGTGCCAGCTGATTTGGTTCCTGGAGAAGATCATCTTCTTGACTTCTAGTTGGCTACCTTCTCACTGTGCAGAGAGTGTCTCTTCTTATCAGGGCACTAATCCCATCATGATGGCCCCACCCTCATGATCTGACCTCAACCCAGTTACCTCCCCAAAGCCCCACCTCCAAATACACACTGGGGGTTATGGCTTCAACATATGAATTGGAGGGGTGGGGGTGGGGGACACAGTCCATGGCATCTTCTAAAGACTCTTAATAAAGTTGCTCTATCCTTTTAGTTTTACATTTGAGATTTATTAGGTTGCTCAAGGTCACATAGGTGGCAAGTAGCAGAGCCAAGATTAGAACTGATGTCTAATTTCATTTCATAGTCTGCACATTTAACCACTATGCTGTACTAATTGAACTTAATAGCCGACTTTTGACATGGTAGGAGTCCGTGCAGAGTAGCAGGACCATCCGGGACTCCCCCCTGCAGCCTCTTTACTTCTGTCCTTACCCTGCCTCCCCCTCCCTGTGCAGGAACCACAGTCCTGTGATCCCTGTTCCTGGGGTGGCCTGTGATACACTGCTGGTAGTCTCTCTGGCAGCTTATCTCTGTCCCTTTCCATCTGTCAAACTCTTGCTTACCCCACACAGCCCAGTTGAAATGTGCTCTGTATACATCATTACCTAGCACACAGTATATGGCTCGTAAATCCCAGTAGTGTGTGGATCTCTTTCCTGAGCTGGAGTGGGGTCACCTGTTTTGGCATCTCGTACCTTCCACAGCACCTCTGGATCTCCAGAGTTCCCAAGGAATATTTGAGTAAGTTAAACATGTAGAAGGCATGGAGATAATTAAGTAAGAAGTACTCAGCAGAAAGGGTGGTTAATTGAAAAGGAGGAGGGAAGGAGGAGGAGAAGAGGAAAGAAAAGAACATCAGATATTCTAAGACAAGTACTTATAGAAGGAACCACTAAAAGCTTTGAGTTTTGAAAGCAAATGTTTAATTTAGGCTCTCCCTTCTGTGTGCTTACAGATGGCATTCAGTTCAATATAACGGCCAATCTATATTTTGAGATTTACTGTGGGTCTTGTGGACTTTTCTTCTTTTTTTGATTATTAACTATTTTAGTTTTCTAAATATGTATTCTTTAAAAGCTTGTCCTATTTCTAAATATAATTTCCATTTGAGATTGTGCACTCTTCATTTTATGCTGACCCCAGTGGGAATGTAGGGTTCAACTTGTTGGCATTCCAGTTAGAGCATACTTTCTTGGAGGTGTGTGTCTGAATGTGTCAACTGAGGCCCATGTTGTTTCCTGGGTTGTCCCCCAAAGGGGGACAGTTTGCACCTGTGGGAGGTTCCACCCCAGGCATTTCTAACTGCTCTTCCATCTCTGTCTTCCTCCTGCAGGCTGGCCGTACGTGACGCTCTCTGTCCTGGGATTCCTGTACTGCTACTCCCATGTGGGCATTGCCTGGTCCCGGACATACTCCGTGGACTAAAGCTGACCGGCCCACGCCAGCCCTTACTGCTGGCCTCCGAGGCAAATGGTGCTTCACCCTGACCTTGCACACCAAGATCACCTCCGAGGGACCAGTGCTTGTTTGATCTGTTCATCTTTTGTTGAAGTTACCTCACTCCAAGACTGGAAGCTGGAGCTGTCATAGAAAATTGACAACCAGAGAGGCTTCTAACTTTGGGGACCCAGAGCTCCTCTCCCCTTGTCATATTCCTGCTGAGTAAGCAAGGGTCCAGAGCAGGAGTATCTCGCTCAGCTGTACATGCTGACGTTGTGCTCTAGAACCCAGTCCCGGTGGCCCTTTGGGTTCTTTCTACTTTACCAAGAATTAAATGCAATAGACATTTCTCGATTAGAGCACAGAAATCCTGATAGTGGTAAGGCCTGTTCTCCACTGAGTGTACTTCTGAAGCATTTTGGTAACATGTGAGTGACCTCTTCCCCATGTCCTGTGGTGTGGTCTCTCAAACCAGCACTGGGGGCGAGTTTCACACTTCAGCTCCTCAGCAGGGAGGGAACACCACCACAGCCCTGTTTCTAATTGCCCAATCAAGGAACATACAACATGTCCTGTGGTTTCCAAGGGGTCAGTACCTAAGGAGACCTGTTATTTGAACACTGTCCAGGTGATTGTGCCCTAGATTTACAGAGAAGGATAAATATGGCAGTTCCTCTAGCAGACGGTTAATCTTCATTTCCCAGTATAGAAGCAGAATTAAGAAACCAGGGGATAGCATGTCCACAGACTAGTGCTGTCAGGCAAGTGACAGAGAGTAAGGATGGTTACCGTCATCTTTTCTACTCTCCGTGCAAGTCAGCTCCAGCAGTCATCTTCCTGCGCAGTGGTTGACACTCAGTAGTTCACATTGTTTTGTTTTGTTTCAAATAAAATGGAGCCTTTTCTATCACATTGATAATTTACGTAGTTGTAGAATCATTTTGAATTTTTTTTGAGGAAAATGCTTAAATTCTAAACACGCATAACTCTTAACTGTTCACTCTTTTGGAAAGCACATGACAGACCACTGACCCAAGTAGTAGATAATTCTGAATATGTCTGGCTTCAGAGGGTGGTGGTGGTGGTGGTTTTGAGAGAGCAGATGCTGAGTGGTAAAGAAGCTTTGAGGTTTCAATCCATTGTGTACCTCATTATGGGTAAACTTAATATATATCTCAAACACGTGAATTAAATTGTTATTGAATGAAAGGTTCTCTTGGACCTGGTCTGGCCACATATCTCATATTTGTTATCTACTGTGGTCCTTCTGTCCTAGCTGTGGTTTTAACTCAATGAGATTCTCCTAGACTGCAGGACTGGCCATCTTGCTGACATCCTTTCTTCCTAGCCATTCTGCCTGGAAGAGCAGATGTGGAGCGGATGGCGTGGAGTGGGTACACCCTGTGTTGGCCTCTGCAAGGAACAGACCCAGAGGGGCAGGCAGGCTGGTAGCAGTGGCCTCAGCAACTGACTTGGTAAATGAGAGGGAGGTCCAGGTAGGTGATTCCAAGGTGCTGGGGCTGGGAAGAGTGAGCACTCAAATGATTATAGTACATCATGGACCAATACTAGTTTAGGAACTGTGGTCAGTCACAGGGAGTTTGGCTGAAGTTCACATTTGAAGGAAAGGGCTGGCTAAGGAAATACAGGAATATGAAGATGATTGTAGGCAAATGTCTAACATACGTACGTGTATAAACAATACAAAGAATTTTGAACTCTTCAGAGATCATTTATGTAAAAACAAATAAGCTTATTCATTCAACTGTATTGGAAGAATCAGTGAATATATTTGAAGGTAATAAGCCTGAATTTCTTTTAAGCTATCACATGATTTAGAGTGGTTCTCAAGAATTAGTAAATTATTGGCAGCCCGATTAACCAACATGTGTATTTTTTAGAACCATTGTTTTCTTTAACCTCTTGCTGTTCTCCAACTGTAGTATGAAAACAAAAATATGTCTCTCTTCATGCATGTGAAGTAAAATCTTGGAGTTGCTTTAAATGAGACTCTTGAAGTATCTCTGAGAAGACAGAGTAGTTCCGGCTGAGGAGCATGTGACATGTCACTTTCCAGAGTCATCAGCCCTGGGCAACTTCAGGCATGGGGCTGGAAAGCAACTAGACAAGGTCTCAAGGTAACTTCTAGCCCCAGGATCCTATGACCTCAACCTAGCTCTGGGCAAGCCAGAGTGCTCCAAGCAGGATTGCCAAGATGATCCCCAAGGAGGCAAGCAAGACGTCTGAAGGGCAGCCAACTCGTGGCCATTTTGACTAATTTGGGGCTGTGCAGGAAGACTTAAAGGTATTTTATTATTCCTTCAGATTAATTTGTTGGAAGTGACAGGAGAAAACCTTTTGTTCTATTTAAAGACTGCAAGCATGGAAAGAAAATATATCATCTATTCAATTATATAATGATGTGTATATATTGGGAGGATAGTAATTTAGTGGGACAGGTGTTCCCCTTAAAAAAAAAAATGGAGACTGCTCACTTGCTTATTTAAAATAATAATATAATTGTTGACTAAGTATAAGAAATTAAGCATAATGAGTTTGCTTTCTAACAAATGTACCAGAACATATCCACACAATAGGACCAACTTTTGAGAAGCCAAACTATCTTGATGGTGCTGGCCTTTCTCACTGGGCATTGAGAAAGCTGAGGCCCTCCTCAGGGAAGTCATTTTATTTTATTTTATGTTTATTTAATATTTTGACAGATAGAGTGAAAGTGGGGGAGGGGCAGAGAGAGAGAGAATCCCAAGGAGGTTCTGCACTGCCAGAGTGGAGCCTGATGTGGGGCTTGAACTCACAAACCATAAGATCATGACCTAAGCTGAAGTTGGACGCTTAACTTACTAAGCCACCCAGGTGCCCTGTTTTATTTTAAAACAAACCAACAGGGTGCTTGGGTGGCTCAGTTGGTTAAGCATCTTGACTTTGGCTCAGGTCATGATCTCACAGTGTATCAGGCTCTGGGCTGACAGTGTGGAACCTGCTTGGGATATTCTCTCTCTCTCTCTCTCTCTCTCTCTCTCTCTCGTGCCCTCTCAAAAATAAGTGAGTAAACTTTAAAATAAAACCAAAAAAATCCCCCTTTTAAAATAGTTGAAACTCCTGGGGCACCCAGAATGTAGTATCTATTACTTAGCTCTGTATTACTAGCCCTTTTGTGTCAAAAATTATTAAAATCATATTCACAAAAAGATTATTTTCACAATTGAGGATATATAAAGAGCATAATGTTCAGTGCTTTATTAGGTGAGACTTCTTTTTTTTTTAGGTCAGCTTTTTGAATGAATATCAAATCGGAATTTTAAATCTATCACCTTTAATGTTTATTATGCTCTTCTGCAATGTAATGAAATAATAGGTTGTAGGGAGGACGTCCTTAAAAATACTGTATTCACTGTGGCCCTATGAGATCAAGCAGAGGCCTGAATATGGCTTGCAGATCACAGATTCCTCATCCTGAATTAAATTCTGGTGTCTACAAAAAGAAAAGTGCCCTTTTTGGAATGTAATCCAGTGGTACTAAATAAGAACTCAGGTTGACAGTATTGTGAAGAATCTTGCCATGAGCAGGAAGTAACACCTATTAAATCCATAATGGAACTGAGTGCTGGTAGAGAGGACTAGTCGGTTTAGGGGCAAGCAGTCCGCCACCTTACTAGCTTCTGAGACCATCAATGAATTAAAGCACAGATCATAATTCCCACTGTTGATATGGAAGCATTCCAAAAAGATTATGTTTTTTACAATATATTTTAAATATATTGTAAAATATATTTACAATATATTTTAAAAGTTTACTTCTTCTTGGGAAGCCACCTTCAGATAAGCATTAAATCAATGTGTCGTACCACAGCTTTCCAGTGATTCCAAGTTTTGAAGGCATCTCTGTACACTTGTACAGCAGATACAGCTCTGTTTCTAGATCATATGGCAAAGCACCTCATGACTACTCTCTCGCTGTGCTGTACTTAGACACACAGCCCTGGTGCCTCTAGAATTTTGAGTTCTCCCAAACCACTTAGAGGCACTATCCAAATTAGAGCCTCCCAGGCTCTTGAAAAGGAAGAGAAAGTACCATCCTTGTTCTGGCATCTTAGAACACCCAATTCAGTGCCTTAAAATTATAGAAGAAAAAGCAAAAGCAAGTATCATGTATAAAATAGTTTATTACCATAATAAATAAAATTTTTTTTTTTTTTTTTTTTTTTTACAAATATCATTTGTGCTTGTTTAAAAATGTTGGAGAAGGAATATCATCCATGGAGGGGCCTACGTGTTCCTCTTCACATTCCCAGGCTGCACACATACAGTGGAGTTTCTGGCAGCATCCTCACTGACCATAAAAATAGTCTCCGCTCATTCGCGCTTCTCTCTATTCACGCTCATTCGGACAAAGAGGGAGATGTGAAGGAAAAAGAAAAACCCAGTGAAGAATTTGGTGGGACTCAATGGAAATAGTGTCAATATAAGGAGAAGCCCCAGACTGACGAACTGCTCAGGAGTAGAAGTGTCCTTATGGCATTGGCGAAACGTCAGATGTGGGCAGTCTCCAACCGATGCACAAATACAATGTCTGAATTTTAAGAGAATACATTCATTGGGGCGGGGTGCATCTTAAGATCTTTCTCATTGTTCATAGCCTGATACAAGACCCATGAACTTCTCTTTAAACAACTCCTGGATCTGTTGACCGACTCTGAAGTCACAGATAAAGAGACAGTGGCTCTAAGAAAAGTCTAATGGTGGGTCGGAGAGGGCACCCACCGAGCCCGGCACGTGCCGGGCTTCGAGTCCGCTTCTAGAGGTTCCAGAAGAAGTCTGATTTGCTCGTGTGAGAATGAAGTTTCACTTGAAACTGATTTAAGCTGCACATTCACATTGATTCTTTTGAGCTGTGTATCAGAGGAAATGGGAACCGACACTTCTCAACACGAATACCTTGGGTCAGAAAATGCAGTTGGTGCTGAGGAGACCGAGAAATCCCCCAGCTGTAGGGCAGAAGAGCTGGTGAAGGTATTTGTATTGAAGCGAGCGAGAAGGCAGTACAAGGATTTAGTGACAGAGGAGAGGCTACCCCGGGGTCTGAGCGTGCCCTCAGTGGGTTCCTCTTAAAGCAACATGACAGGAGGAAGGAGGAGGTGGGTGTCGGCAGCTCCATCACAGCTGGAGTTCCAGTCAAGGGTCTTAAGGCTAAACATCTTTATTGCAAAACATTGTACAGTCTACACCTCAAACGCACATCAGCAACGTGTGTCTCCACCAGGACTCCTGCAGTTTTCCAGAAAGCGTGTGTGCAGCAAGTGGAGATGAGGCTCTTCCCCACACTGACTGCTCCTAAGGCATTATTTTAGCCCCTCCAAAGGCTCCAGCAAAAATCCTGACACCTGGCTTATTTCACCTTCCACCGAAGGATTCGGAGAGGAAGCTTGCTGGGTACGGCGGTGGAGTGTGTTTTTACTCTGAGCCATGCTAGCTCCACTTCTGAAAGAAGATTCCTTTCAGAAAAGGGCCTGATGTTCAGCCAGCAACAGCACACAGGGTCTAGAGGGTGGAGGGTAAAACAGGCCCAAGAATTGGATAACAAGAAACGGGAACAGCTTTGAAACCCTTGGGCCCATGCTGTCGTAGCATTAGATTTTTTTTTTTTTTTAAACCCACTGGTTACCTGCTACTGACTACAAACTTTCTGCACACAGATGGACCCTGAGGTTGAGAATATGAAGAATGGTCTTAGAACCAAGCCAGGAGGTCTAAGCATGAGAAAATGGGATGGATGGAGGTACAGATATCAAAACTGTGCACCAGACCAGAGCTTCTCAACCAGAGGGCTGCCTCCCTCTCCTTCCTGGGGGATCCCTGGCTTCCTCGCTGGAAGAGCCCTTGCAGGTGCCCTGGACAGCAGCACTCCGTGCCGGGGTCCCATCCTCTACCGAGAACAAGCACTCCGTCTCGCTGACCATCTTATTTCATAGACTCATCCCTCACTCCCACTCCTCCATCGGTGGGGGAGAACAAGGTCAACAAGCAGCCAAGTGCTGAGGCAAAACCTCTGGCTCCAAAGAGCCTGACACTCTGGGAAGTGGAGGCAGCCACCCTACGAATAACATCCGAGGTAAGGAGTTTAAGTACGAGATCAAGTAACCGGCAAGTACTGGGCAATGGTGTGATACATTATGTCTCCTTCCCTCAAAAAGGTAAAAAAAAACAAACCCAGGTAAATACTCCAACATAACTTTTAAAGTCTAAATGTTCAGTCCAACACCTAGTAATTCTGTGTTTCCCTAACCTCTCTTCAGCCACCAGATAGTGGAAGGTTCAGTCAGTATCTGAAGCTTGTGGTCCTTGCTTAGGAAGCCAGAGCAGCGTCCAGGGAAGAATAGGTAGTTGGCACGAAGCAGTCCACGGCCAAGTGCATGTCATAAACGTGGAGAGAGAGAAGGTTTGGCTCATTAAAAAAAATTTTTTTTCAGAGGGAACAAAGCAAAAGTCCTTAAAATCCTTAAGTGGAGAAGACAAAAGCATGTACAGGGCACAAATGTGGGCCCTGTGGCCCTGAGATGAGCACATTCCCAGGCTTTTCTGGTCATTAGCCCAGTTCCCATCCTAGGAGTCAGTCCAGGAGTACATTCACAAAGCTTTATTTTCCCCCCAAAACCAGTCTGGCTTCCAAGCTTGGCAAATCATCCTCTTTGCCCCTTAGACCCAGATGGGGAGTCATTTCTTAAACACCTGGCCCCTCAGGCAGAGCTGGTGGGGGAGAGAAGGGCCCCTCTCCAATGGCCTGCAGGGTGTCGGACAGGAGCCTGTCACCACACCCACACAGCTGGCCTCATGCTTCTGAAGCCGGATGAGAGTCATCCAGGGCAAGGGCCCTGACTTACAAGTAGTGGGTCCTAAACTTGAGAAGCAGGCTAATGAGCACATTTTTAGGGGATGGCAAACTAGAACATTCTGGGGGCAGATGTGATTCCAGATATTCTATAGCTTCTGGGCTAGTTGGCAGCTTCTCAAAGAGACTGAAAGTCTCAGTGCTTTATCTGGAGTCACAAACAGTCAAGACTTGGCCTTGGGAAGTTGCACTTCCTCCTCTTCGTATGCTGCCGTCTGAGGCTAAAATCTAAACCTGTTGCGGCTCAGGAAGCCAGCGGCCACCCCGGTAAGCCTCCCATGAGAAGCTGCGTAAGTGTACGGGACCCCTGGGGAAGGGCCCTTCCCTTGACCTCCTGGACTCTGTTCCCCGGGGCCATGTGTGCCAATGCTGGCAGCCAGCAGAGGACAGCCCCATTCTGCACAGACAACCGAGGGCCAAGCCCTGGGACCTGCACTGGCCACCAAGCAGGACCAAAGGGGCGGGGGGTGGGGTGGGGGAGGCTAGGTGGGCCCAGACAGGAGGCCTTCCAAAATGCTATCTTTGGTAGTGTGAGTCCCAGCCCGCAGGTCCCCTTTGGTACTGAGGGGATTAACACAGGTTCCACGTTAGTGCAGCTAAGCCACGTCAAGCGCCAGGGGTGAGGGTGCTGCCGTGTGATACGTGCAGAAAGCACCCTGGAGGGGTCCCTGATGTCACCAATAGTCCAGATCCTAATTCTACTCTCTCCAAGCTAGTTCTTGGACCTGAACTTCCAACCCAACTTTCAGGGCAGGGCACAACCCCTGAGTTAGCTCCACTCTGCCGGGGAGGGCCCTCTTTCCTTTCTCTGATGCCATTGAAAGGAGCACATGAATAACCTTACACGTGAATAATCTGACTCCAGGTGACTAGGAGGCCATGAAACATCCCCAAGCATTGTGGCATAGGGACCTGGATGGCCCACGGGTGGCTCCATGACCGTCCCTCTGAGCGCGGACCTTCTCTGGGCCCACAGTTCCATGGCCATCTCTATCCGTCACCTCACACAGACAGCTTGAGGACCTGCCACGTCATTCTCCTGCTGCTCCTGAAGCAAGTAGGACCGCAACCCCGCCGTCTTCGTGGTTTTTCTTGAAGTCTTACTGACTTCAGTAAGAGAAAGAGAGGTTAATTTTAAAATAAGGCCAAGCATGGCTCATAATGACCCCATGCAGTGGACAAAATACAAACTTCTTAAGGGCCATCAATCCCAGTGAGAATCATAATATAAATAGAGGACTTGCTACAATCGATTTTTCTGAGGTTGTATGTGTGTCTGCTTTGCTAATAAAGCAACTCTGGGCTCATCACCCTTCCTGCCGGTGCCCCACACCCTGAGGAATGAATGCCCCAGGAATGTTTGGGAAGAGGCCGAGAAGGAAAAGAAGCAAAGAGGCCCATGCATCGAGGCCAGTGGTATGGATCAGGGCCAGAGGTTCATCTGAGGCCTCTCCTGTGCGAGCAGGCTGCCGACCACAGCCCAGAGGGTCTCTGTCTCCTGAAGGCCTCGCTGTAGCTCTTACACTTGGGAAAGGAGACCCGAGGAGGCGCTCAGAGAACCTCACTGCTTTCAGCCTTAGAAAGTCACAAGGCCCTACCCTCCCTGGCCCACAAGCTTCCCTTGTCCCGAGCTTGTTGCACATGACAACTGTGGGCAAATATAAGGTGATGACAGACATGGGCTGTACAAGGACAGGGAATGCTGGGAAATCCCCGTGCCCACTGCAGTCTTTGGGGTCTGGGTGAAGGAGCCCAGCCTGGTATATACATGAGGGGTTCTCTGGCACTGTCCTACCAATCCCCAAACAGCTGCTGCTCTTTTCTGGCGGGTTGTCATCTTTTATGAATATAATGGCAGTAAAAAAATTAAAAACGAAGGAAAATACCCTTTAGACAGCATGCCCCCTCTTCCAAAATTGTGCAGACAGTTGGAAAACAGCTGCAATCTAGCAGGGTGGTATAGCACACGCCTCTTCCCATATCTGCGCCCAGATAGAGACCGAGAGTGCCTGTGCCTAAGTGACTCGTCCCACTTTGATTTTCCATCAGGAAAAGCCTACTTTGGAAGTTGTTGGTCATGTAGGTGTGTGTGGTGGGGGTGGTGTCCAGGGCAGAGTGGTGGGTTTTGGTCTTTGACTTTTATTTCAGAGAGACCACTCAGCTTGCTCTGAAAATGTCTCTCTCTGATTCTGGGGACTGGGGCCTCGATATTTCAAACAGCTCCTGGGGAGACTGAGAGGATCTTCTGGAAGTTAATATCCTGAGTATCTCAGAGAGCTGTTTCTCAAGATTTGTCATTTTGGTGTTCAAGGCCTTGATGTCCTCCTTCAGCTCGTGCTTCACCTCTAGGACCGTGGCCTGCAGCGTCTGCTCGGGGATGGGGTAGAAAGAATGCTTGACCTCCGCCAGGATGGGGCTCCGGTCCTGGGGGCTCCTGGCCTCGCTGACGTTGTCCAGACGCAGGTCGCTCTTGGTGATGCCGCTGTCACAGGAGTCCGTCTTCTTGAGGGTGGCCTCTCCGGACGCCTTGGTCCTGTCTGGGAGCGTCTCCATGGACTCGGCCTTGGCCACCTGGCTCCAGTCCTCGCCCTTGCCGCAGGCATCCCTGAAGCGGGCCCAGCCTTTGCGCCTGGCGCAGTCCCCGCCGGCCGCCCTGGGACCCAGGCACTCGGCGCCGGGCGCGTGCAGCCGGCCGTGGTCCGACACCGCAGCCGCAGATGCTGCCTGGAAGGCCACGGGCGTGGCGGGGCTCTCGCGCACGGTGACCACGCTGGCCTTCACCAGGCTGTGGTTGGCCGCGTGCTCAGGGATGGCACTGCCCTTCTCCACGTCCGGGTCATCCGGGTCGCGACCGCCCCTCTCCGCTGCCAGCCGGGCCTCCTTCTGCTGTCGGAACCTCTGGAAGAGTCGCCGGACAGGGTGATCCGGGGGCAAGATCAGGGGGGCCTCATTCTTGCGTTTCATGCGCTCTTCCTCCTCCCGCTTCACATCACTGATCTTCCGGAACACGATCTGGAGACAGAAGGACAGCAAAGCTCAGCCCCACAGCCCTCAGGCTGTCAACCCCCTAAGGACTGCTGCTCCCAGAGGGCTCGCATCCCTCCAGCGCCTTCCCGGCTTTGCTCAAGGACCTGCCCAAACCTGTCTCCTGGACACACTCCTAGCTTGCCCACAGCAAGGAAGGGACTCCTGCTATCATCCTCTTCAAGGGGAACAAACAGCCTGCCCATCCCCACATGCCAGGAGGCTAGAAGTGCCAAACTGTCCTGGCGCCTGAGCTGGGCCCCCTTTAACCTGTCCCTGCCTGCAGTCGAGGATCACCTGCTGAGCTTCACAGAAATCATTCTTCTGGCTCCATCTCAGACCTGTTACATTAGAACCTCCTGACTGGAAGCCCTTGAATCCCACGTGACTCTTCTGCATGAAAGTTTGAGCACTCCTGGGCTATACCACATTGCAGGGCGAGAAATTTCAGACAAATCCCCAAGCAGGGCCACAGCTAAGATTGCCATTGCCACCTGCAGATCCGGTGAAATGAAATTCAGCCGGCCGTGAAAGCAAGTATCACATGGAAGCCCTCCCTGTCCTCAGTCCACTCACAGGGGAAGAAGAGCCCATGGCCTTGCACATGAGCTTGTCCTAACAAACACTAACAACCATTTGGTTCCTGAGGCACTTTAATGTCACATCATGTATTCCTTACAGCAGCACTGTAAAGTCACTGGGACACATTCCCATTTTAGAGAAGAGGAAAACCAAAGTTTCAGAGTAGCTAAATGTCACAAAAGAGAAGTCTACTATAGGAACTTGTACCTAAGCTATCAAACTACAGTCCCATTAAACATCCAACAGGTACTCAGAGGAGGCAAGATGGTGGAGAATTAGGGAGCTCTGTACATTTCATTCGCCCCCATCTCACATGGAGAAGGCCTGAAGTCATAGGAACCCTTACAGAATCCAGGACTTTGGGAGGAAAAGGAGACAGAGTCCACTGAGAAAACCTTATAGCGTGAGTGTGAACTGGGAAAGATAAAATCAGGCCGGGACCAGAGACAGAGGGAAGGGGAGGGATCTCCCTTTGTGAGGAGCCACAGTGAGTCTAGGGGGAAAAAAAGAAAGAGTGGCTGAAACTGCTCAAGACACTGTCCCTGTCACTGGAGAAGAGAAAAACCTCTGCTTGGGACACAGAGGGATCCGGTTTCCTGCTCTCCAGCTGACCCTAGGCAGGCACTCGACCCAGGTGACCCAGGGAGAAACTGCTCCTCGCTTGCCAGCTCGACCTGGAGGGGACTCAAGCAGCGGCTTCTGGCTCCATCCCCAGGGGGAAGGTGAGAGCTTGAAATTGCTCTGAGGGACTTGCCTGTGAGTTTATATTTTGGGCAATATCAATGGGGTGTGCGGACTGAGATCTGGAAACAAGGCCTGGCTTGGGATGTAGAGCACAGCCCACCTTGGCTAAGCCCCTGGCACAGGGAGATCACACCCAAAAGAGTGAGTGAGTTGCAGTGCTTGGTTTGAGAAGGAACTGGGGTGCCGCCACTTTTCTCCCCACAACCACCAAGGTGGGACCCCCGTGGGAAGCACTGGACCAAACTATGCCCATCCCTGCTAGAGAGCTGCCCCACCCCCCTTTTTTTTAACCAGAGCCTGGGCAAGACCAACACGGATGCACTGCCCTCATTAATTCTGGTCACTGGCTTGCTTAAACAGTCACATTTAATCCATTCTCCAGATGTAAATTATACACCTCCACCTCTACCTTTGTATCTCTTTATCTCTGGAGTAATCAGGCTATATAGTTTCTCTGAGTAGCATTATCATCATTTCTTTTGCCTCCTCTCCAACCACATTCCCCTCTTTCTCTCTCTGAATTAAGCCTCTTAGTCTTTCTGCCTGCTCATTTCATTTCTAATTTTGCTTCCTCCCTGCCCTGTCATTTCTCTCTTTGTATATGCTCTTCCATCAGCGTAGCATACACCCAGCTCTTTATTTGTAGCTGGTAATTCTGGCTCTATGCTTTAGACTGTCCTTTGTCTATTGGATTTTTTCTTTTTTATGTATTTTTCTTTTTATTATTTGTCGTCCCTTTTTTTTTTTTTTTTTTTGTATGTGTCCCTTCCTTTTTTTCTTTTTCCCTTTAGGTTTGCGTGTTTGTTGGATTTGTCTGTGCGTGTGTGCCTTTGTCCCCTGTGTGTTTGTCTGTTTTCTTTTCCAGGGCTACCTCAAGAAACAAGCGAAAGTACACAGGGTGGAGAGTCCCAAATACCACTATGAGTAGAAAAATAAAATAACCAAGGTCTCAACAAGAGAGACTAAGAGACACCATTCAAAGAACACTTTCTGAACGGATAGGCCCTGGACAGTCAAAAAGCCTTCTTGTGATGCAGGTGCAGAGTGCATCACAAGCTTTTAAAACAAACGAGAGAGAAAGTTAACCAAAATGATGAAACGGAAGAACTCTCCTCCAAAGAAATTCCAGGAAGAATTTACAGTTAAGAACTGCTCATAACAGATATAAGCAAAATAACGGAACAAGAATTTAGAACAATAGTCATAAAACTAATCGCTGGGCTTGAAAAAGGTATGGAAGACATCAGAGAAACTATTGCTACAAAGACTATGGAGCTTAAAAATAGTTGTGATGAATTAAAAAATGCTATAAATGAGATTCAAAATAAAATGGAGGTGTCCAATGCACGGATTGAAGACGCAGAAAAGAGACTAAGTGATTTAGAAGACACAATTCTAGAAAAAGGGGAAGCTGAGAAAAAGATAAACTGATCCAGGAACACAAAAGGAGAGTTCGAGTGCTCAGCGATACAGTCAAATGGAATAATATCCGTATCATAGGAATTCCAGAAGAGGAAAAGAGAGGAAGGCACTTGAGGAGTCCTTGAACAAATTATAGCAGAGAACTTCCCCAATCTGGGGAAGGAAACAGACATTGAAATCCAAGAGGTACAATGAACACCCCTCAGACGTAACTTGAATCAATCTTCTGCATGACATATCATAGTGAAACTCGCAAAATATAAGGACAAAGAGAGAATTCTGAAAGCAGCTAGGGAGAAAAGGGCCCTAACATACAAAGGGAAACCTATCAGAGTGCTTACAGACCTATCTACTGAAACTTGGCAGGCTAGAAAGGAATGGTAGGAGATCATCAGTGTGATGAACAGAAAAAATATGCAGCCAAGAATCCTCTATCCAGCAAGCCTGTCATTCGGAATAGAAGGAGAGATAAAAGTCTTTCCAAGTAAACAAAAATTGAAACAATTCATCACCACTAAACCAGCCCTACAAGAAATCCTGAGGGAGACTCTCTAAGGGAAATGTTGCAAGGAACGCAAGATACCAGAGACCTCACCACAAGCATGAATCCCACAAAGGACACAATGACTCTAAATCCATATATTTCAATAATAACACTGAATGTAAATGGGCTGAATACTCCAATCAAAAGACATAGGGTAGCAGAATGGATAAAAAACAAAATCCATCTATTTGCTGTCTATAAGAAACTCATTTTAGACTGGAGGACACCTTCAGATTGAAAGTAAGGGGATGGAGAAATGTCTGTCATGCTACTGGAAGTCAAAATAAAGCTGGAGTAGCTGTACTTATATCAGACAAGCTGGACTTTAAAGACAGTAACAAGGGATTAAGAAGGGCATTATGTAATAATTACAGAGTCTATCCATCAGGAAGAGCTAACAATTATAAATATCTATGCACCAAATATGGTAGCACCTAAATATATAAAACAAACAGAAACAACCTTATGCATAAGAATGTGCTAATAGCAGGGGACTTTAATACTCCACTTACAGCAATGGATAGATCAACTAGACAGAAAATCACCAAAGAAACAATGGACTTGAATGACACACTGGACCAGATGGATCTGACGGATATATTTAGAACTTTACATCCTGAGGCCATGGAATTCACTTTCTTCTCAAGTGCGCATGGCACATTCTCCATGATAGATAACATACTAGGATATAAAGCAGCCCTCAATAAATATAAAAGAATTGAGATCATACCATGCACACTTTCAGATTTCAATGCTATGAAACTTGAAATCAATCACAGGAAGAAGTCTGGAAAACCTCCAGAACATAGAGGTTAAAGAACACCCTACTAAAGAAGGAATGGGCCAGTCAGGCAATTAGAGAAGAAATTAAAAAATAGATGGAAAAAATGAAAATGAAAATACAACAATCCAAACTCTATGGGATGTGGCAAAGGCAGACCTAAGAGGAAAGTACATTGCAGTCCAGGCTCATTTCAAGAAATTAGGAAACACACAAGTGCAAAACCTAACAGCGCACCTAAAGGAACTAGAGGGAAAACAACAAGAGCACCCCAAAGCAAGTAGGAGAAGAGAAATAATATAAATCAGGGCAGAAATATAGAAACCAAAGAAACAGTTGAACAGATCAATGAAACCAAGAGTTGGTTTTTTTAAAAATTAAACAAAATTGATGAACCTCTAGCCAGGCTTCTCAAAAAGAAAAGAGAGAGTCAAATAGACAAAATCATGAATGAAAATGGACTTATTACAACCAACCCCTCAGAAATACAAGCAATTGTCAGGGAATACTATGAAAAATTATATGCCAACAAATTGGATAACTAGAAGAAATAGACAAATTCCTAAATACACACTTACTACCTAAATTCACACTGGAAAAGATAGGAAATCTGAACAGACCCATAACTAGTGAGTAAATCGAATCAGTTATCAAAAATCTCCCAACAAATAAGAGACCAGGGCCAGATGGCTTCCCTGGTGAATTCTACTAGACATTTAAAGCAGAATTAATACCCATTCTTCTCAAGCTATTCCAAAAACCAGAAATGGAAGGAAACCTTCTGGACTCTTTTTATGAAGCCAGCATCACTCTGATTCCCAAGCCAGATGGAGACCCAGCAAAAAAAAGAGAACTACAGGCCAATATCCTTGATGAATACGGATGCAAAAATCCTCAACAAGATCCTTGCAAATCGAATCCAACAGCACATAAAAAGAATTAGCCAACATGATCAAGTGGGATTCATTCCTGGGTTACAGGGCTGGTTCAATATTTGCAAATCAATCATTGTGATACATCACATCAACAAAAGAAGAGATAAAAACCATATGATCCTGTTGATGTAGAAAAAGCATTTGACAAAATACAGTACCCCTTCTTAATAAAGACCCTCGAGAAAGTCGGGATAGAAGAAACTTACTTAAACATCATAAAAGCCATCTATGAGAAGCCCTCAGCTATCATCATCCTCAACGGGGAAAAACTGAGAGCTTTCCCCCTGAGATCAGGAACACGACAGGGATGTCCACTCTCACCACTGTTGTTTAACATAGTGCTGGAAGTCCTAGCATCAGCCATTAGACAACAAAAGGAAATCAAAGGCATCAGAATTGGCAAAGAAGAAGTCAAACTCCCACTTTTTGGAGATGACATGATACTCTACATAGAAAACCTGACATACTCCACCAGAAGCCTACTAGAACTGATCCATGAATTCAGCAAAGTTGCAGGATACAAAATCAATGTACAGAAATCAGTTACATTTTTATACACCAATAGTGAAGCAACAGAGAAATCAAGAACCTGATCCCATTTACAACTGCACAAAAAAACATAAATGCCTAGGAATAATACCAAGGATATAAGAGATCTGTATGATGAAAACTATAGAAAACTTATGAAGGAAATTGAAGAAGACACAAAGAAATGGAAAAACATTCCATGCTCATGGATTGGAAGAATAAATATAGTTAAAATGTCATTACTACCCAAAGCAATCTACACATTCAATGCAATCCCAAACAAAATTGCATCAGCATACTTCTCAAAACTAGAACAAACTATCCTAAAATTTGTATGGAATCACAAAAGACCCTGAATAGCAATGGTAACATTGAAGAATAAAACCAAAATGGGAGGCATCGCCATCCCAGACTTTAGCCTCTACTACAAAATTGTCATCATCAAGACAGTATGATATTGGCACGAAAACAGATACGTAGACCAATGGAATAAAAAAGAGAATTCAGATTTGGACCCAAAGTGTAGAGGCAACAAATCTTTGACAAAGCAGGAAACGTATACAATGGGAAAAAGACAGCCTCTTTAACAGATGGTGCCGGGAGAACTGGACAACAAAATGCAGAAGAATGAAACTAGATCATTTTCTCACACCATACACAAAAATAAACTCAAAATGGATAAAGTTTTCCTGAATGTGAGACAGGAAACCATCAAAATCCTAGAGGAGAAAACAGGATAGAACCTCCTTGACCTCCACCGCAGCAATTTCTTACTCGACACATCCCCAAAGGCAAGGGAATCAAGAGCAAACATGAACTATTGGGACCTCATCAACATAAAAAGCTTCTGGACTGCAAAGGAAACAATCAACAAAACTAAAAGCAACTGATGGAATGAGAAAAGATACTTGCAAATGACATATCAGATAAAGGGCTAGTATCCAAGGTCTATAACGAACTTACCAAACTCCACACCCAAAAAACAAAAAATCCAGTGAAGAAACAAGCAGAAGACATGAATAGACACTTTTCCAAAGAGGACATCCAGATGGCCAACAGACACATGAAACGATGCTCAGCATCCCTCCTCATCAGGGAAATACAAATCAAAACCACACTGAGATACCACCTCACACCAGTCAGAGTGGCTAAAATGCGCAAATCAGAGGACTCTAGATGCTGGCGAGGATGTGGAGAAATAGGCACCCTCTTAACACTGTTGGTGGGGATGTAAATGGGTGCAACCTCACTGGAAAGCAGCGTGGAGATTCCTCAAAAAATTAACAATATAACTCCCCTATGACCCAGCAATAGCACTGCTAGGAATTTACTCAAGGGATACAGGAATGCTGATGCATAGGGGCACATGGACTCCAATGTTCATAGCAGCACTCTCAACAATAGCCAAAACATGGAAAGAGCCTAAGTGTCCATCAAGAGACGAATGGATCAAGAAGATGTGGTTTATCTATACAGTGGGATAGTACATGGCAATGAGAAACAATGAAATCTGGCCATGTGTAGCAACATGGATGGACCTTGAGGGTGTTATACTGAATAAAATAAGTCAGGCAGAGAAGGACAAATACCATATGTTTGCACATATAGGAGGATTAGGAGGAACTTAACGGAGGAACAAGGGGGAGAAGAAAGGGGGAAAAATAGTGGGGGAGAGGGAGGAAGGCAAACCATGAAAGACTCTTGAATGCCAAGAACAAACTGAGGGCTGATAGTGGTTGAGGGGAGGGGAAGTGGGGTGATGGGCATGGAGGTGGGCACTTGTGGGGATGAGCACGGGGTGTTATATGGAGACCAACTTGACAATAAGCTATTTTAAAAAAAATATCCAACAGGTAAATACTGATGACAATGATGGTACTTCATGTAGAGGATGGATAGTCAGTCATCAAACTGACCATGAATCTGGTTCTGAGTAGAGCAAGAGCCATAAATTATGACTTTCCCCTTGGCCGACCTCTGATTATGGGTAATCTATGTCATTTCTGGCTTATATTGATTGTGGCAGATGCACTCAGGGACACGCTTGACCCATCTGAACTTGTGGGAAGCCGTCTGCAACAGGTGGTCTCTTTTATACAAATCACTGTTCTGGGGACCAGTATTGAGATCACTGAGAAGCTGAGGAGAGGCCTGGGTAAGGGAGCAGCAGCTTTTGCAGCTTCGCCACCTGGAAACCCCTGCACCCTGCGTGGGCAGCCTCTGACCAACCCAGAAGTTGCCCTGAGGACGGCCACAGGACTCACAGGTCTTGGAGGAGCACACATGGTGGCATGCCAGGAACACAGGGTTTGGAGTCAGAAAGAAATCTCAGCTCTGCTACCTAGATCTTACCTTCTGAGTCTATTTCCTCCTTGAAAAGTGAGAAAAATCCCCACTATTCTGACTTGCTGTAAAGCCAACACAAGATTGCTTACGTGAAAGCACAGGCACACTGTAGATGCTTAATATGAACCCCCCTTCCCCCACCCTTTTAAGGCCTCTGCCTTTTTAACTCCCAGGCGCAGATGGTACATAACTCACCTCTCCTCCAGGAAGTCCCCCTCTCCAGAGCTCTCTGATGGGACCACTCATTAGGTTCTCAGATCTGACTGACAAGATTGATTTTACAGCGCCCATAAATAGGAGTCCAATGCACGTTGAGTTTCTAGATGCAATCAACAAATTGTTGGCTCATACCTGTCATCTGATTTCTCCATCAAAGCTCCTGATGCCGAATGATGCTACACTTGTCACTAAAAGGTGGTGGGATGTGATCATTCCTCTTGCCACCTGGTTAGGTCTTTACATTACTTGGGTCGCAGTGCATGACTTTCTGACCTGCATCGGACAATATTTCTCCCAGCCCTGCCTGGCAGTGGTTTAACAACCCCACCTCCCCTGGTTCCCTTCAGCCACACCGTATCTACTCCTATAGTCTAGCCTATAGATCCAAGCCATGGGTCTCAGGAAAGCACCCTGAAGAAAAATCCAACTAAAGGCATCACAGGAACGATAAATAGAAGGAGCAGAACCCTCCCTGTCCTTCCCCCTCGGAGGTACCAGACTTCCACCTCCCTCCCCACTTATGCTCTCTGTGCTCTGTTCGGGGAATAGCCCCAGCCCTCCATTGGGCATCCATATCCCTCTAACACCAAGGCCCAGCTCAAATAGCACCTCCTCCAGAAAGCCTTCTCGGATTCCACAGAGGTCTAACCAACACCTGGCCTCCCAACACCAACCGCCTTTTCTGTGCTTGAACTTCTCTTCTGCTTTAACTCCTCTCTGGCCTGTGTCCACCTGCAGTAGCCTTGCCATCCATTTTGTCCCCAGGCACTTCTTACAGAGGGGAGGAGGGAAGACGGGAAGAAGGAAGGAAGGTGGGCAGAGAAAGGGGAACAAGAAAAGAGGGAGGAAGAGAAAAAGGATGAGTGAGTGAAAATGCACGTGTACCCAAGAGTTGGGGACCTGAGCTGGCTGCTCTGTTCCTGCCCTTTGTCCTGCAGGACATCTTATTCTTTTTTTTTTCTTTTACAAATAGTTTATTGTCAAATTGGTTTCCATATAACACCCAGTGCTCATCCCCACAGCAGGACATCTTATTCTTAATGGCATCGTCCTGTTATTACTTGAGATGGAGTGGGGCTCTGTTCCTTGCAAGCAACCACTCCCAAGCACGATACCAGCTATTGACACCTGTGTCTCTGAAGGCTGCCTGAGGTCCTAGAACAGAATTTGGCATGTCCCACTGTATGTCCTACTTTCAAACAATTATTATCTACCCTAAGAAAACAAGGAGTGTCTGTTTTGTCCACTATTTCCAGAACTTAGAAAATGCCTGGTACCTGGAGGGCCCTCAATAAATAATTTTTGGAGTAAATGAATGAATAAAAGACATACATAAACTAATGAGTCAATGAGAGAATGTCTTCTGCTTGGAAAGATGGATGACAGATGTCATAATGATATAAAGGAAGGGACTGGCTTGGAACACACAAGGTCCTCTTAGCAGCTCTCTCAACATCAAAGGTCAAGGCAGCTCTTGAACATGAAATGAGATACATTCTAAGACTTTAAAGAAAAGGAAGCACTTCTTCAGCTATTGAAGGGACCACATAAAACTGATTCCAAGGGGTTGTGCAGTAAAGTACACCAGTAGGCTCACAAAGGCTATAATATGCATTTGTGGTAGACATTTATGAGGGACAGGGTAGCCTCTGCTCTTCCACCAGGTGTCCCCTGGATCCTGGACTAGGGCATGGGGCCCCGGCCTGAGCAGGCAACACTGTAGCCACATCATTGGGGGCAGCTCAGCACTCCCAGCCTGGGGCTCTGTACTGACTCTTCTGAAGCCTCTTGGCTTATCCCTAAGTGTCACCCTAGTGCTGCTGTGACTCCTCCTGTGTGCTGGTGGAAGCCCCACCTGAACATCACTGGCCCATCCGATGGGCAGATGAACCACAAGCAAGGATCTTGAGGGGGAATAAATTTCAAGATAAAATAAACTTGAACCACACCACAATGGTAAATTGGCTGCTTTACTGCAGGACTTCTCAGAGTCTTACCATGTTCATGTGTCTTTTATGAATGTCTAAGAGGAGACTCCTGCATGTGGCATTTCTGAAACCCTTTCCCCTAGACTCCCTTTTTTGAAAGGGTAGTGTTCTCTAGAAACCCCTCTGGAAAACACTGAAATCCACCCCCATGTGGGGGGTGGGGGAATGGCCCTTTGTATTTGTGTTATCACCTCGAAGGATGGGAAGGCCATTTCCTATGCCGTGTTCCAGTCAAACGGTGCCTCCTATCTCTAACCCTACTGCTGAGCCAGAGCGCAGGGTTCTGGGTTTCTGTCTCCCCCTAGTGGACAGACAAAGCTCCATGATCAAATCTCCTGCCCCCCACCCCTCAGTTACTCTTACTCCTTCCTTTCTGAGTAATCTCAGGTTCTGAAAAAGCCCTATTTACCTGCCTGAAGCTCCATTCAATTTCATTTCCTGCCCCATCCCTTCAACCTGACTCTTACATGAGCTTCAGGATTTAGCTTAGGAGTCATGTACTCCAACGAGCTTCTCTGACTCTCTCCAGCCCCAGCTCAAAGACCCTTCCTGCTGGTAGCAAGCATGGGGCAGCCACACAGATCTCTGTCACAGATCACTGCAACCATTGTGAAAAGAAGCATTTTGCTTATTCATCTTTTATTGGGGGAAGCTCTCTGAAGACAGGCACAGTGCTTTATTCAGGATTTTTTTTTTCATCTTCAATATCATGCCTAATATATATAGTGCTTGATCAATCACCAGGGAATCACTGAATATGTCAATGAATAAATTATGGCCATTTCCCTGTTTGTGACCCGATGCTGGGGTGAAAGAAATGTGTATGCCACCCCCCCAGCACACACACACACAAATCTGTTTCTGATACTCATGGTCCAATGGGGAGAGAGAGAGATCACAAGTGGACTTCTCTATGCACAACCGATACGCTTCAGAACTATGTTCACACAGAGTGAACAGATGGGCCCTGATTTACGATATTTTGACTTTACGATGGTGCTAAAGGGATCTACATTCATTAGAAATGGTACTTGGAATTCTGCATCTGGATCTTTTCTGAGGCTAGCAACATGCAGTACAATACTCTCTCGTGATGCTGGGTAGTGGCAGTGAGCCATGGCTCCCTGTCAGCCACACAATCACAAGAGTAGACAACTGACGCACTTATGACCTTTCTGTACCCACACAACCAGGCTGTTTTCCCCTTTCATCACAGTACTCCATAAATTATGGGAGATGCTCAACACTTTGTTATAAAACAGGTTTTGTGCTAGATGGAGCCCACACGGGTAAACAGAATTTCGGAGGCAGTCTGGTGCTCTGGCCTTGCCGTCACCTTTCCTCACACTGGTGACTGGCAGACAGGGCCATGGCAGCAGGGGTCAGTCTGGAGACACTGTTACCAGGGACTCTAATCACCCACCAGAAAGGCCACGGTCTGGGGACAGGCTGGCATAGGTCCAGGCCCCATTGACAGGAAAAGTCTGGATCTTTCCTGGCCATCCAGAGTCCTGCCGGCATATATTTTCCTTTGCCTGACGTGTTGGGCACTGGTGGTCCCCCAGAGTGCTGAGCGGCTCCTAACTTACTGCCACTGGGGAGAGAGAGGACGCGCCAGGGCAGGATGGCTACTGTGCCTCACTCATCCATCTCTGCGTCCCTCTGGGGGTTCACCAAGCAACAGCCTTGGCCTGGGAGGGCTTTCATAAGCGGTTGTTGAGCTGAACTGAATTGACATCTGGTTGTCAAGGGGCAGGGCTTTCTGAGCAGCTATCTCAGATTTGTCTGTAAAAGCAATCCCCCTGGAATCTGAAGTGAGTCAGGGTGATCGACCCTCTTCTGGTCTCCATTCAAGGAGCCTCTTCTGGTCTCCATTCAAGGAGGGTCCAGCCCCTTGCAAGCCCAAGGCTTTTCCAAGCCCCAGACCAGGTCCAGGGTGGGGGGGGGGGTTGGTGATCAGGAGTCCCCTCAGGGTTGCTGAGCAAGAGTGAGAGGGCCCCTGTTGCACAAGTAGGGGAAAACAGGATAGGTAGAGGAATGGACCACCTGGAGCCCTGACGGTATAAAGGATGAGGGGAGGGCACCCAAGTGGGAGTCCAGTTGCTTGAAAGAGCTCAGATTGGAAGTAAGAATATATACATAATGTCAGTTCTCAGTGGTTTGCATAAATGAACAGAGACTGAGCATGAATCATAGAAAACCACAGATAAACCAAAAGGAACTTATTTTGGTTTCTATTAGATTCAGACACGTGCCCCCAATCCCAAACATGTATAAGCAGTAGAAAGAGGACAGGCTTGGAGGGGTCCTAACCCAGCCACCGACCAGCTGCTGTGTGACTTTGGGTAAGTCAGGTCCTTCCTCCTCTGGACCAGGTCAACATCGCAAATCTGGCTGTACTTCAAACCTCTGGGAGAGGCTGTATCTACCAAGTGAGGATTTCCCACAGCACGGCCAGAAGCCAGCATTTGCAAAAGCTCCCAGGTGATTCTGATGCAGGCAGCCCAACCCAGATCTCAGAGCCCTTGGATTGATGACTAGTGAGGTCACAGCCATGCTGCCATCCTCTGTCTGTGCACGCATGCTCACACGGGATGATCTTACAAAAAGTGGTTTGCTGTCCAGAATGGAGGACACAGAGCCAGGCAGCATTTACTGAGCACTGACTGTATGCATGGCATGCAGCAAGGTACATACACATTGCCGCTCTGTGACAAGGGGAGCCAGGCCTCTTCTCCCAGAGCAGGGGAGAAGGTATGATGGTACAGACCCAAGCCACTTTGATCCCACCCTGAGGTTCCTCCAGGCCCTGGTGACGTGGCCTTCCTCATAGTTTCCTCTCACACCAGCCCCCTCCACCAGTAGCCCTGCCTGCCTCAAAGCATAAAACATGAAGATTAACAAACCCAGGCCATTTATGAAACTGAAAACATGGAAAAACAAAGTGCAGATGGACTGATTTGATAAGGCAGTGGGTTGGGTTTCACTTTTTGAAAAGGCCAATTCTTAACCCCCTCAGAATGGCTCATTATGGAATCAAGTGCTGCATTTTTGTCTCCACAGCAGCATGAACATGTGGAATGCCCAGAACAGGGAGGCCTTGAGCTTCAGGGAGGGGTCAAGGCTTCCAGAAGGACCAGGGCCATTCATCCCTCACTGAGCTAAGACCATGTGCTGCAAGCACCTGCAGCTAGAGAGAATGAAGCCCGGCTCTGCCCTCCCAGGGGTGCCAGTTTGTTGGGAGACAGACTGGCAAACACAGCTTCAACAAAAGGCATGGAGGCCCGGGTGGCAGGAAGGGTGGGTGCTGGCAGAGTAGACGGCAAGGAGTGACAGACAGCCTGAGAATCAGCTCTGGAAATCAGACAGACTCAAGATAATGCTCCTTGTGCCTCAGCTTCCTCACCTGTGTAAGCAGATGATATGATTGACTTCACAGGGCTCCTGAGAGGGGGAAGTTGGACAGTAGCAGTGAAACCCTTAAAAAGAGTGTTTGATAGGAGAACAGATCAATGAAACCAGAAGCAGGTTCTTTGAAAGAATTAACAAAATTGATCAATCACTAGCCAGTTTGATCAAAAAGGAAAAGGAAAGGACCCAAATAAATCAAGAATGAGAGAGATCACAACCAACACAGCAGAAATACAAACAATAATAAGAGAATATTATGAGCAATTATATGCCAATAAAATGGACAAACTGGAAGAAATGGACAAACTCCTAGAAACATATAAACTACCCAAATTGAAACAAGAAGAAATAGAAAATTTGAACAGACCCATAATCAGTAAAGAAATCGAATTAGTACTCAAAAATTTTCCAAAAAACAATAGACCAGGGCCGGATGGCTTTCCAGGGTAATTCTACCAAATATTTAAGGAAGAGTTAACACCTATTCTCTTGAACCTGTTCCAAAAAACAGAAATGGAAGCAAAACTTCCAAACTCTTTTTACGAAGCCAACATTACCTTGATTCCAAAACCAGACAAAGACCCCCACTAAAAAAGAGAACTACAGACCAATCTCCCTGATGAACATGGATACAAAAATCCTCAACAAGGTATTAGCAAAACAGATCCAACAATACGTCAAAAAAATTATCCACCACAACCAAGTGAGATTTATACCTGGGACGCAAGGTTGGTTCAATATCCTCAAAACAATCAATATGATTGTTCACATCAGTAAAAGAAAGAATAAGAACCACATGATCCTCTCAAAAGATTCAGAGAAAGCATTTGACAAAATACAGCATCCTTTCTTGATAAAAACCCTTAAGAAATTAGGGATAGAAGGATCATACCTCAAGATCATAAAAGCCATATATGAAAGACCCAATTCTAATATCATTCTCAATGGGAAAAAACAGAGTTTTCCCCCTAAGGTCAGGATCAAGACAGGCTGTCCACTCTTGGCACTGTTATCCAACATAGTATTGGAAGTCTTAGCCTCAGCAATCAGACAACACAAAGAAATAAAGGCATCCAAATAGGCCACTAGGTCAAACTCTCTTTGCAGATGACATGATATTCTATATGGAAAACCCAAAAGATTTCAACAAAAAACCTGCTACAACTGATCCAGGAATTCATCCAAGTGGCAGGATATAAAATCAATGCACAGAAATCGGTTGCCTTCCTATACACCAGCAATGAAGCAACAGAAAGAGAAATCAAGGAATCAATCCCATTTACATTCCTATACCTAGGAATAAGTGTAACCAAAAAGGTGAAACATCTATACACTGAACACTACAGAATGCTGATAAAGGAAATTGAAGAAGACACACACAAAAACGGAAAAATATTCCATGCTCCTGGATAGGAAGAACAAATATTGTTAAAATGTCATTACTACCCAAAGCAATCTACATATTCAATGCAATCCCCATCAAAATAACATGAGCATTCTTCACAGAACTAGAACAAACAATCCTAAAATTTGTATGGAACCAGAAAAGAGCCAAAGCAATCTTGAAAAAGAAAACCAAAGCAGGAGGCATCACAATCCCAGACTTTATGCTGTATTACAAAGCTGTAATCATCAAGACAGTATGGTACTGGCACAAGAACAGACACTCAGATCAGTGGAACAGAATAGAGAACCCAGAAATGGACTCACAAATATATGGCCAACTCATCTTTGACAAAGCAGGAAAAAATATTCAATGGAATAGAGACAGTCTCTTCAGCAAGTGGTGCTGGGAAACTGGACAGCGACATGCAGAAAAATGAACCTGGACCACTTTCTTACACCATCCACAAAAATAAACTCAAAATAGATGAAAGACCTAAATGTAAGACAGGAAGCCATCAAAATCCTTGGAGAGAAATCAGGTGAGAACCTCTGTGACCTTGGCTGCAGCAACTTCTTACTCAACACATCTCCAGAGGCAAGGGAAACAAAAGCAAAAATGAACTATTGAGACCTCATCAAAATAAAAATCTTCTACACAGCAAAGAAACAATCAGCAAAACTAAAAAGCAACTGATAGAATGGGAGAAGATATTTACAAACAAGAAATCAGATAAAGTGCTGGTATCCAAAATCTATAAAGAACTTATCAAACTCAAGACCCAAGAAACAAATAAACCAGTGAAGAGACGGGCTAAAGACATGAACAGACACTTCTCCAAAGAAGACATCCAGATGGCCAACAGACACATGAAACGATACTCAATGTCATTCATCATCAAGGAAATACAAGTCAAAACAACAGTGAGATACCACCTCACACCTGTCAGAATGGCTAAAATCAACAAGTCAGGCAACAACAGATGAAGAGGATGTGAAGAAAGAAGATCTCTCTTGTACTGCTGGCAGGAATGCAAACTGGTGCAGCCACTCTGGAAAACACTATGGAGATTCCTCAAAAATTAAAAATAGAACTATCCTACAACCCAGCAATTGCACTACTAGGTATTTATCTAAGGGGTACAGGTGTGCTGTTTCAAAGGGACACATGCACCCCGATGTTTATAGCAGCACTATCAACAATAGCTAAAGCATGGAAAGAGCCCAAATGTCCATGGATAGATGAATGGGTAAAAAAGATGTGGTATATATACACAACGGAGTATTACTCGGCAATCAAAAAGAATGAAAATCTTGCCATTTGCAACTACATGGATGGAACTAGAGGGAATCATGCTAAGCAAAATTAGTCCATCAGAGAAATAAAAATATCATATGACTTCACTCATATGAGGACTTTAAGATACAGAACAGATGAACACAAGGGAAGGGAAGCAAAAATAATATAAAAACAGGGAGGCTGACAAAACCTTAAGAGAGTCTTAAATATGGAGAACAAACAGAGGGTTACTATAGGGGTGTGGGCTAAATGAGTAAGGGGCATTAAGGAATCTACTCTTGAAATCATTGTTGCACTATATGCTATCTAATTTGGATGTAAATTAAAAAATTATTAAGAGCATTTGACATTTAATGGTTGCTGAGTAAATGTATTATGTATCATTCTTGGTGGGGGTGACCCTTGAGAGGATTCTGGAAGGATGAGCTGGAAGTAATCAGGTATCAAAGGTGAAGAATTTAGGGGGACACCTGGGTGGCTCAGTCAGTTAAGTGCCTGACTCTTGGTTTAGGCTCAGCTCATGATCTCATGGTTTGTGAATTTGAGCCCTGCATTGGACTCCATGCTGACAGGACAGAGCCTTCCTGGGATTCTCTCTTTTCCTGTCTGCCCCTCCCACCTCTCTCCCTCAAAAATAAAGTTAAAAAAAAAAAAGTGAAGAATTTGGGTGAAGGTTTCAGACAGGGGACAGCACATGCAATGACAAAAGGTAGAAATGCCACCAATGGAGAAAGATGTGTTTGTGGTAGTGGTGCCTATGGAAGCGCTGATGCTGATGGAGAATGTCTGGCATGCCAGGCACTGCTGTTACATGTTTGACATGTGCTATCTCATGCCATCTTTATGGGAGCCCCAGCAGCTGGGTACAATTGTTATCCTCACTTTCCTAACGAAGAAACTGAGCCTTGAAAGGTCAGTGACTACCTAAGGCCTGCAAATGGTGGAGGTAAGACTTAAAGCCCAGCCACCTGAGTCCCCACCCTTGCCTGCCCATGCCCACCCATGCTCACATTCTGAGCCATTCCACTGGGGGGAGATGCCGTGGGTTTTTGGGTAAAGGACAGTTATTTCCCGCTGCATGTTGATAACCTCTCAGCCCTCTCCACTAGTGTCTCTCACTCCCCATCCTTCAGCAACTTTTCTAAAGAATTCAGGGGCTGTTCTGTGAGGCAGAGAGATCTAGCCAAGAAGCTGAGGCTCCTAGAACATTCAAAGAGGGAACAACTCCCTGGGTACATTAGGTTGTGTGGTCCTTTAATTGATCAGGATGGAGGAACAACTTAGTGTGAAATCCAGACCTGGAGTAGTCAGGACAAGAAGCAGGGGCTGCGTAGCACATGAGCTGAGTGTATCGGTTACGGGAAAAATGGTGTCTTCCTGGGGAGTGCCAAGGGTACCAGTTACCCTGAGTGACCTCGAGGCTCAGTGCTGGGAGGGAGGAGCAGAGGTCCCAGAGGACTTCCTGCAGGAAGCACCTAGAGGCTAGAGATGCTTTGCTCAAAGGTGGCCTGACCCAGTGCCTCTCAGAGCACTGCTGTCAGCTGGTCCCTCCCCTACCATGCAACATCTGTACTTTCTTCTGGCATTAAATAAATCAGGCAGAGAAGGACAGATACCATATGTTTGCACGTATAGGTGGATTAGGAGGAGCTTAACGGAGGACCATGGGGGAGGAGAAGGGGAAAAATAGTGGGGGAGAGGGAGGGAGGCAAACCATGAGAGACTCTTGAATGCCAAGAACAAACTGAGGGCTGATGGGGGTGGGGGGGAGGGGAAGGGGGGTGATGGGCATGGAGGAGGGCACTTGTTGGGATGAGCACTTGGTGTTATATGGAAACCAACTTCACAATAAACTATTAAATTTTTTTTAATTAAAAAAAAAAAAAGAATGACCTTGCCAGACCCCTCAGTGACAGCCCATTGAGACTGGCACCATCTCATCCATTGAACCCTACACCAAGGGCAGGCGGACCAGCAAGGTCTTTTTTTGACAGACTAACTTAGAGCATGAAAGACTCCTACAGATGCACCTGTTCATCTGTCTTGACAATGATAGAAGGCCAAGAGGAGTGAGGATCCTCCTTCTCAGTGCTTCCCAGTAAGAGAGATGCATCCCTTGGCTGCTGCTCAGGGAAGAGATGGCTCTGTTGCATGGGAGCTGCTGGCCTCCAGCATTTCACCAGAGCCCCATTTGTCACTCTTCTCCTGGCTTTGTGCTCCCTCAGTGCAGTGGACCGAATTATGGACACCAAAAGATATGTCTACTTAGGACCTCAGAATGTGACCTTACTTGGAATAAGGGTCTTTGCAGATGTAATAAGGAAAGGATCCTGAGATGAGATCATACCGCCTAGGGGTGGGCCCTAAATGCACTGATGAGTGTCTTTATAAGACACAGAAAAGAGAAGACATAAAGCACAGAGCAAAAGTCCACACGAACATTGGGGTAAATACAGGAGTGATGTAGCTACAAGTCAAGAAATTCCAAGAATTGCTCACAGCAGCCAGAATCCAGGAGAGAAGCGTGGAGTCCCTTCTAGAGCCTCCAGTAGGAACCAACCCTACAGGCACTGTGATTTCAGCCTTCTGGCCTCCAGGACTGTGGCAGAATAGATTCCTGTTGTTCGAAGCCACCCCAGTTTGTGGTAATTTGCTATGGTGACCCTTGGGAACTAGAACTCAGTTTCCTTTCTTGCTGCTGCTGCTTCCCATCCTGCATGTGGCCCTCCCCAGTGCCCTGCCCTTTGCTCCCACGCTCTGCCTGGCTGTCCTGCTAGGGCCCTCCCACTTCACTGCGCACCTTCATGCAGCTGAGAGCTTGCAGAGGTGCTGACAAGACCCGGTGCAAATGCCCACCCTTCTGTGTGCTGGCACAGCCTCCACGGACAGCGCTTGATCTCTCTAAGCCCTAGTTGTCTTATCTACAAAATTCCTACAGCAAGGCTTGGTGATGCAACGAATGACATTTGTGAGAAGCCCCTCCCTCCCATCATGTTTCTAAATCAGTGCTGCCCTTCTCTCTAGTTCAGCCCCAAACCTGAAACTTCCCACACTGAGCATGGCTCTGTCAATATCTCGTAGACTCCTCAATCTCTGCTCTTGTTCTAGCCAGAGCAGCTACTCTTTCCACCCACTGCTTCCTCAGCATGAGCCAAGTTGCCCGTGAGGCAGGAGGAAATAGGGCCAAGATGTAGAGCTGGTGACCTCCTTCCTCTCTCATTAGAGATACCAAGGGGCTAAGGCAAGCGAACCAGGGTTCAGCCTCCAACACACCCTCCATAATGCCTCCCTCCTGTCTGGGGACACTCTGATCGTGATTTGTGAAATTGTGTTAACATGATGCGGTCTCATTATTCCACAAGACAACTTATAAAAGTAGAAGGTGTCCTGGGATTTGCAGACATCAAACCCACCAAACACTTCTCTGAGCATCTGGCTCACTCCCCATGCCCTCTTCGGCCTTATTATCCCACACAACTCTGTTCACATTGTCTCCAGAGAGTCACGACCTTGTTTCTTTTCAACCTGAGCACAGGGTGTTCTCTTTGCTTTATGACCTGAGGCAAAGGGAAATGGGAAATAGGAGGAAGGGTCTACCCTGAGACCACAGCAAGGGGAGCCTACAAGAGAAGGGACCGCTCAGGGCAGGCACTGAAGGGTCAACATTTTACTACCGCCATCTTGCATCTGAGTCTCTTTCCAGTGCTGCTCCTCACTTCCTCATCTGAGCCTTCAAGCCCAACAGCAGCTAATGTCAACCAGCCATTCAATAAAGCACCAGATAGTGGGCTAAGTGCTTTGAATGCATCAGTGACTCCTCACAGCCTCCCAAGGTGAATACAGAAGTCATTCACCCAGGTAAGTCTGCACCTGATGTCCTCTGGATTCACGTCTCTCCACTGTGTGCTTCCTACCACCTGGAGGGATCAATAATGAAAGAGAGATTCACCCATCCCCAGCGTCTTCTGGTTGGCTGCATTCTCTTCATTTTTTTCTAGATTAAAGAATCTGATACAAAGCATATATTTGCATAATTGTTACCCCACTCTTAGAAAGAGGTGTTTTCTATCAAAATGGACAAACTGTGAATCCCAACAACTTGTACATTCCTAGAGAGCTGGCTCTGACATCACTGTCATCTTTCATGACCCGTGGCACATCGTCTGTGGTGAGTGATTGGGTTGCTGGGACACTCACTGCTTCAGCCAGCAAATTGCATCGTCCTATGCACAAGGCTACAGAGCAAATAACTCTTAGATTCGTGCAATTGTCTAGTTGTGAAAAATAAAGGTTGTAACAATTTCACTATTTAGATTCTTCTAGGGTTTGGCCATCCCAATAAATAATTTTCTACTGTGCGGTTAACACCCCCATTTTAGGATGCTGATTCTCAAGACCATCGAGTTCAGGAGTCCAGCGGGGACTCACTTCTCACTGGGTGCAGCCGCTCCACTGCCAAGGAGTGCCGGTTCTGGAGTGCCAGTTCTGCACTCCTTGAGGTGACCACGGCGTCTCAGTCACATATAAACTACAGACTTATCATCAGAACTGCACAGTGAAGTCTCTCACACCAGGGTGGGCAGAGGCGGGACACTGTCTGGGACAGTGTCAGAGCAAGGGCCCAGATACCTGGGCCGCCTCATGAGCTGCCAGCACAGCACCCTGAACTAAGCAGGTGGGCTCGTCTGGAGAGCTGGCCCCAGCTCTGTGTGCACACATGGAGCCCTTCACTGGCTATACCCACCCTCTCTTGCTCTGTGTTTCCCTCCTGGGTGTTAGGCATCACTGCCCCCTCCCCAGTCCCGAGTCCCATCACGGGCAGAGGCCTTGAGGCCCTGGATCTGAAGACAAAAATGGCTGTTCCTGGCCCTCAGGTACTTATGTCTGTGCTGTCTGAGCCCTCTGGCTGTAGGAGAGCACAGCCACGCCTGGTCCCCCCACTGGGAAGGAACTCAGCTATGGGTTTGCAGCTATAAACACCCCAGATCCCAGAGCTGGAAAGGGGCCCATTTGTCTGACATCAGACAGACCAAGTGAATCAGTCCTGGAGTTGGGCAGTCCGCCCACCCTGTGGGAGAGCAAGCTGAGGTTCCCCATGCTCAGGACTTCCTTCCTGCTACCTAACCTGAATTCCTCACTGCAGCCCGAAGCCTCCTGCTCTGTCATAAGTAGAGAGGACACTCTCTCCAAAACCTCATTCCACTAGGAGACAGCTCTGATCAGCCATTCACCAAGTCCTTATGCAGTGCCTACTGAATACGGACAGATGGACAACACACATCAGGTGGGTGGTCCCCATGTAAAGAAAACAGAGCCTTCCCCTTGGGAACTGACAGTCCATTGCCTTTCCCCTCCTATGAATCCATGAGGTGGTTTAGACCCCATGTACCTCTATCATATTCTCACAATCCTGAGCAGCCAGCATCTCTACCAAGCTGAGGCTGGACTGGCTGCCACTGTCCCCTTCCTCAACCATGGACTGGGGCCCGGGCTGGGCCACCACCACGCTGCCACTGGGAGAGGCCAACTACTGGTTCCTGAGCTGTGGCCCAGCCCTGCCTCCGATGGCTCAAGCCCTGTGCTCCCCTCACCTGGCCTCACCACAGCAGCCACTCAGAGGTGCACACAGACTCGCTGCTCGGCACAATGTGCTTTGATGAAGAACTTTCCCACTGCGGCGGGGGCGGGGCACAGCTCCCAGTTTGCAGGTGTGAGGATGACTTGGAATGGCCACTGGCTATGCACTTGGGTTCTTGGTATTCAACTGCTATTTCTGTCCCCTGGTGCCTCAACCTCTCCTAAGCAACCTTTCTCCACCCCCTCCCCGCCCCCACAATAGCACCTGATGTGTTCACACTGTGTGTAGCACTTGTTTTTGGTGCCTGAGATTATTAGTGTGTCTACCTGTCTCCAAGTGTGCTTTGATTGTCTCCCCACTCCCACTGCCCCCACACTGCCAGCTACAATACCAGCGTTCTTGCTGACACAGCTCAGTCTTACTCACGGCTATGGCCCCGAAGCTAGCACAGTGCCCGGCATCCTGTGGATATCCCATGACTGTTAGGTGACTGACTGTTTGACTTGGGCAGATCAATGAACTTCTCTGATCTTTGGTTTTGTCTTTATCACTTGGGAATGACACCCTTTACTAAATCTCTAGGGGGAGACATGAGAACGTGTTCCAAGGTGTGTATGTGTATGTGTGTGTGGTATGGTGTGTGTTTGTGTGTGTGTGTGCGTGTGTGTATGCACGTGCGCACAAGCATGCAAGCTGTATGCCTCAGTTATTTACTTATTGCTAGTCAGCATCAAATCCACCCTCCATACTCCACTGGGAGACGCCGGAGCTGAGAGCCAGCCCACTTTTCCCAGGCTCCCTGGGCAGCTGGCTTCTAGTTACGTTCTGCCAATAGCAGGCCCTGGCAGGCCCGAAAGGCCGGGGGAGGAGGCAAGACTCCTCTTCCCTTCTTGCAGCTCTAATGCTTCCTCTATGAGCAGCAGTGGTCAGTTCAACCCACACTCCCACCCTCCGGCAGCGCCTGGTGGTGTTCCCTGAGCAAGTTCTGTTACGTTCCCTGGGGCACCAGCAGCCTCCCTGAGCGCCCCTAAATTAGGCCCCAGCCCCAGAGCTGGGGGACAAGCCTTGGGGGTGTTTCAGATGTCCTAGCACCAGGCACGCAGCACCCCTCCTTTGAGGTGTGAACACTAGCAGCACAGAGTGCCCCTCGAGGAAACTGGGGCCCTCCTCCAGCCTCCTTGGGTGTGATAATGCCTCTCTCTGTGTTCCCATCTGTGGGAGAGCTGTTGCTGCTTCTAGGTCTTTTTTTTTTTTTTTTAATTTTTTAAATGTTTGTTTATTTTTGAGAAAGAGACAGAGTGTGAGCAGGAAAGGGGCAGAGAGAGAGAGGGAGACAGAATCTGAAGCAGGATCCAGGCTCTGAGCTGTTGCACAGAGCCCGACGCAGGGCTTGAACTCACAAACCGCGAGATGACCTGAGCCAAAGTCCAGAGCTCAAACGACTTGGCCACCAGAGCTCAAACGACTCAAGCTCCCTGCTGCTTCTAGTTCTTAATCTCTGGGTGTCCTCAACATCTCTTCCTTTTTTCAGGCTTGGACACCAATTCCCTGATTTAAATCTTCTCTTAACAGTTAGTGTGGTTGCAATTTCTGTTCTCCCAAGTGGACCCTCAGTACAGCAGGGGTCGGAGCTGAAGGGGGAAAAGTTTACGTTGAAACGGAGCAGTGCATGAGAAGGGGAGGACTGAGTCCCCACCTGGTGTCCACACCCTGTGGTTTTATTCACCACAGGCTGCCTGTGGGGGCCTTTTCTAATGTCACCTTTGCCAGTGTCACTAGCACCTTGACTCCTCTCTCTGGAACCCGTGAGGGCTCCAGTCAAGGCCTTGACTTTCTCTCGGTTCTCTTGGCTACAAGGACTGGGGCCCCCCTTCTTTCCTCCTCTTTGCTCAGTCTATTCCCATCATTCAGAGGATCTGTTGTTCCTAAAGTTTCCAGAAAACAGCAGGCACAGGCCTGTGCAGGGGAGGAGGACACAGATTTTCACCCAAATCTGTCTTAGAAACACCCCGTCTTTGGATGAATCATCCCCTGCCCAGCTGTGGCCTGTGTGACTCACAGCCATCGACTGAGCCAGGTCCAATGCTAAGCGTTTACATGCCTTAGCTTAACTCTCAACCACAGGCCCATGAGGTTGGAACTGTTATTACCCCTCCTTCAAAGATGAAGGACTCAGGCTCAGAGGAGTTAAGTCCTTTGTTGTTTACTCAATTAGTCTACAGAACTGTGACCAGAGCCCAAGCTGGCTGATATTCAAGCTCTACCCCCAGGGCTGGGATCCCTGCAGATTTCAGAGCAAAGGAGCCTTGGGAAGGGCTCAGGAAGCTGCCCTGGGAAGGTCTCCAGGGCTCTGGAGAGAGCTGAGCACCTGAGGGCTAAGAGGACTTTCCTGGCAGACTGAACACAGGAAACGTGGGCAAGACATCTACCTGCACCAGGCTCTGAGCTTCTCCCAGGATGAGCACTGAACAAACACCCTTGAGGATTAATGAGATAATGGTAAAGTACGACCAGTGTCAGTTACCCATACCCAGGGCTGCCTCCTGTACTGGGACCAGGCTCCAAGCCTCGGGGCTGAGAAGTCAATTCAGCCCCTCAGGAGTATGCACCCACTCACCTCTGTTACAACCCCCAAAAGGCCCTTTTACCAAGTGCAGACATGGGATGTGGTGTTTTCAATCCCAGACGACTCCTCACTCCTCCGGAGCAAGTGCAATAGCTTGTCTCCGCAGCTGCACATTCACACAAAGCCCCAGACTGACCGAGCGGACAACACACTCATGCCGCTGCCACTCACCCCCATGGAGGGAGGACCTGTGCCCTCCTCCTGGCCCGCGGATCTATGGACTCAGATACCTGGCCGTGCAATCTCCCAAAGGCCTAGGACCCTCTTCTTGTCCCATCAGCCACGCCCCCACACCAGGCAGGGTCAACCACATCCGTGCACCTGGGAGAGTGGCAAAAACAGATGCAGCCGGTGCGACATTAGGGGGCTTGCGGTGCATATCAAGTGCCTGCACCACTTCCACCCCGTTCTCTCTGTGACTTTTTCACACGAGACCATCGTAAGCACATGGCACTTGGAGACACAGCTTATGGATTGTATCTCTTTCCTTCTCTCAATATACAGATGGCAGAAATTGCTCCCGAATCCAATACAACAAAGGAAGGCTGAGCTGTTGGGCTGCAGAATCTGGCCTTTGGCTTCTCAGCATTTCTGTGACAAAGCTTTCACCCAGGAACAACTTTTGGCATTTGAGTTGCCCCAGAAGCTGAACGTCTGGGCCATTTGTCCTTCTATCCTATGCCTATACTTGGCCCACAGACTTGAAGCA
The DNA here is from genome assembly GCF_003009895.1 of Hyaena hyaena. Lineage (NCBI taxonomy): Eukaryota > Metazoa > Chordata > Mammalia > Carnivora > Hyaenidae > Hyaena > Hyaena hyaena. The sequence goes on along the minus strand of NW_024080675.1, from coordinate 2,155,355 downwards.
GGGACGCTGCAGGAACCCTGGCTTTCTTGGGGGATGAGGGACAGGAGATGGGGGAGGCATAAAGTGCAGCCTAACTGGTCCCACTTGTCTGCTCTGACCCCTGAAGGCTTCAGGAGATCCCCAGGGGGCAAGAAAGGAGCCATGGGTTCCAGGGGAAGCGGGAGAAGTGGACGTGAGGATGCCTGCTCTGTTCCAGAGGAACCCGGCTTCTGAGAGGGACAGAGGCCCTAAAAGGGGGACAGACAGAACAAAACAGGATGAGATGGACAGAAGGCAGAAGAGAAAGAGAAGCAGCCCTTGCAGAAGGGCCTCACAGGGAGGGTGAAATAGGAAACGGCAAGAGAAAGGGCAGAGAAGACATGGCAGAGAAGTGAGCATTCATGTACCAAAACCAGGGAAGGGAACAAGCCAGGGCTGCACCCACAGAGGGAGCCCAGAATCATCTGAAAATAACAGTGGCCACCGGGCACTGTGCTCTCCTGTCTTCGGGTGCTGTTCTAAACACTTTGCTCACATTATTTCAGTGAATCCCAACAACTCCCTGGGGTAGCCACTCTTGTAATCCCATTACACAGATGAGCAGGCTGAGGTAGAGAGAAAGCACATAGTGAGAGAGGGGTCGAACTCAGGCCTGTCTGACACTGGAGCCTATGGGCTGTGGCACCTGCCTGCCATCCAGCCTGCAGGCCCTTTGAGGCCCTTCCTCCTCCTGGATTCTCACCAGGGAGGAGAAAACAGGGACTTGAAAATGGGAGTCACTTTCCTTTCCCCATTCTCACCTCCCACCCTATGCAACAGACCCATGGAAGGTAAGCGTGAGTCTCCAGGCCAGATCTCTGCCTGCACGCTCCACCTCTAGACTGTGGACCTTCTCTTCTCTGAAGCTGGTCTGCGTCATTCTTGTACATGGTGTTAAGACAGCAATGTCCCCCAGGGTGGGGTGTGAATTAAATGAGGTCTAAGGTGCATACAGCACGGCACCATCTGATGATCAGTCAATGCAGTTTCTGCCTTGCCCCACCCTGGACTGAAGGTCTCACCTTCCCGGTACTGGGAATGTGACCCTCCTGCGTCACTGATTCAGTGGGAAGGGCAGTCCTGCCACCCAGGCCAGAGGAGCTGAGGTCTGGTCAGACCTGGGCATGGGGTGGACACAGAGCTGCTCAGACGAAGCATGGGAGATGAATATCTTTGTTTTGTGAGCAAAAGAATAGCCAACACAGAGGCCTACTCTGAACAGGAGACACTTCGATAAACCATCTTAGGGATGGGAATGGAACACCTCAGGCCTGGGTAGGCTGGTCCTCAGGCTTGTGGGGGAGTCACTCTGCATAATCAAAGGAGGGAAGTGGAACCAGAGTGGTCTGCCTGGTGGTGGCAGAAGTTTTACTGCCCACCCTGGCAGGATCCCCAAGTTCCGTGTGCTGCCCTCTGCTTCTCTCACCCCATCCCCAACTTGCTATGACGTGTCCAAACTACTTCACCAATGGACATTTTATGCATGCTTTTTTTTCCTGGATTAAACAAAAAAGGTCAACCTTACCAGATGAGTGTACTTGGTGGTTAGGCTACAACTATTATCATTTATTTCTTAAGTAGGCACTGATGCTCAGAGTTTATTTGGCTGATAAATAGAGCAGATTTGAACCTAAGGTGTGAGCTCACAAACCCAGGCTAATTTTGCTTCCCTGCTGCCCAGCTGCCAAGAACTCAGCCACTCCTCCGTGGCTGACTCCCAGGATTAAGCTAAATTGGCTGAAAAAGCATGAGCCAGGAGCTGATGGCTCCAGTGCCCCCACCCACTTAGGAAGAGGCCTCTTCCCGCTGCCCCTTGAAAATCAGCCAGCCAACACGCGAGCCAATTAAGGCAAATTGGAAGGCAACAAGCCACCAAAGGTATTGCTCTCAGGACATATCTTTTTATATACAATGGTTGCAACAATTAGACTCTCTCCCAAGGGCACTGGGAGTGACAAGTGAGAGGCTTATAGAAGCTCTGAGCAGGGAATGAACGAAGCATTGCTGTCCTTAGCATGAGGGGCAGACAACCCCCTGCCCGCTGGCAGGGCTCACAAATTCCTGCCACGGTCCCTGCAGCAGGTGGGGACCGCCCAGGGGCAGCCTCATGCCCTCACCAGGGTCCTGTGGCCACATGTGTGGGAGGTCTCAGGTTGGAGTCTGGAGCCTACCTGTGCCCAGGAGCCCCCTCCCACCCCCCGGTTCCTTCAGAGGCACTCTGCCTGGGGTTCACCATCACCACGTAGTGTCTTTCTTTCCCACCTTAATCCTGTGTTCTCTTTGTCTTTTTATATTGATTTGTCAACTTACTTTATATATTTTAGGTCTTAATTTCTTCTCTCAGTTTAGAGGTTGGCAAACTTTTTCTGTAAAGGGACAAATCATAGATATTTTCTACTTTTGAGGGTCATGATACCATCTCTCTCAAAACTGCTCAACTCCACCTTTGTAGTGCAAGAACAGCCAGACAAAATGTAAGCGAATGGGAGTGGCTGTGTTCCAATAAAACTTTATTTATAAAAGCAAGAGGTGGGCCAAATTTGGGCCAGGCAAATTTGCCAACTGCCATCCTAGTCCACAGTTTCGTTTTTTATGCTCTCTTTTGTCATACCAACATTTTTCACTTTGACATGATCAAATTTTTCTATCTTTTCATGTATGGTTTGTGTTTTCTTGTGTAGCCCATTTACTTTATAGGTGAGGAGACTGAGGCCCAGGAGGTGGCCTACTAAGGTCACACAGTTACTCAGCAGCATGAGCTTTATTTTCCTATAAGATTGCAAGGCACCAACTTTGGGATCAGACAGCTTCAGCTTTGAATTTTACCTGGATTTAATTATCACTTCAATTAAAAAAAAATCAGCCTGGTTGTCCATGAACCAGGACAATATTCACTAATATTTCTAAAGAACCAGCTCCACTTTTTCTCCCCTATAGATACCATTTCTGGAACCCTCTGTCCCCTTGCTCTCATCTGGTCTGGCTGCTTTCCAGGCTCAGGATTCCACCCTACCCCACCCCAGCCCCCACTCCCACACATGCCCACACCACTGTTGTGCTACAGCTGCTATTTTCTCTTTCTTCCTTCTCATTTCATAGGAGCAAACCCTAGAGTGGTTCCCCATGAAAATGCCCTGAAAGTCATCTGCATCCCTGCATTCCTAAAAATGTCTTTATCTTCACCCTTGACTAACAGATTGGATACAGAATTCTAGGATCAAATATTTTTCCACCAGAATTTTGAAAGTATAGTTCCATTAGCTGCTGTATGTCAGCATTACTATTGAGATAGGTACTCTGACACCTAATCTTTTGCACGTGAACAATTACATCCCTATGACGGTTAAAACATTTTTTTAATGCCTATATATTTTTGAGAGAGAGACAGCATGAGCGAAGGAGGGTCAGAGAGAGAAGGAAACACAGAATCGGAAGCAGACTCTAGGCTCTGAGTTGTCAGCACAGAGCCTGACACGGGGCTTGAACTCACAAACGGTGTGATCATGACCTGAGACTAATAAGTCTGATGCTCAACCAACTGAGCCACCCAGGTACCCCAAACATCCCTTGAAGTTTTTAGGCTTTTTTTAACCCCCCCTAAAGCTCCAGGATTTCCCAATGATATGCTTTTATTTGAGTCTTCTTTATGCAAAGAGCTGGACACCTGATGATTGGCAACCTGAGGATTGGTGCTCTTCAGCTCTGAAAAGGGTCCTTATGTTATTTTCTTTGACAGCTTTTCTCCCCTCGATTTTTATCGTCTCTCTGGAACTCCTATGAACCAAAATATAGGACTGATGTTTCAATTTTATCACCCCCCTCCCCTTTTTCTTACTCTTGGTCTTTTTATTTTATCTTCTTTTTTTTTTTTTTTTATTTTTAATATAGTTTATTGTCAAGTTGGTTTCCATATAACACCCAGTGCTCATCCCAACAAGTGCCCTTCCCCATGCCAACAGCCCCCTTCCCCTCCCCCCCTTCAGTCCTCAGTTTGTTCTCAGTATTCAAGAGTCTCTCATAGTTTGCCTCCCTCCCTCTCCCCCAACTGTTTTTCCCCCTTCCCCTCCCCTATGGTCCTGTTAAGTTTCTCCAGTTCCACATGAGTGAAAACATGGTATCTTTCTCTGCCTGACATATTTCACTTAGGATAATACCCTTGAGTTCCATCCATGTTGCTACAAATGGCAGATTTCATTCTTTTTCATTGCCATGTAGTATTCCATTGTATATATAAACTGCATTTTCTTGATCCATTCATCAGTTGGACACTTAAGCTCTTTCCATATTTGGCTATTAGCACATTCTTATCGATGTTTGTGATTGTCTTATGTATTTGGGTGTTTCTGAATTCAGTGCATAGACATTTATACTTGTTAGCTCTTCCTGATGGATAGACCCTGAAATTATTATATAATGCCCTTCTTTGCCTTTAAAATAAAAAATAAAGTCCAGTTTGTCTGATATAAATATGGCTACTCCAGCTTTCTTTTTGATGTCCAGTAGCATGATAGATGTTTTCCCATCTCCTCACTTTCAATCTGAATGTGTCCTCAGGTCTAAAATGGGTCTCTTGTAAACAGCAAATAGATGGATCTAATCTTTTTAATCCATTCTGCTACTCTGTCTTTTGATTGGAGCATTTAGTCCATTTACATTCAGTGTTATTATTGAAAAATACAGGTTTAGAGTTATTGTGTTCTCTGTTAGATTCATGCTTGTAGTGGTGTCTCTGGGACTTTGTGTTCCTTGCAACATTTCCCTCATAGGATCTCTTGTAGGGCTGGTTTAGTGATGATGAATTCCTCCATTTTTGTTGGGATAAACCTTGATCTCTCCTTCAATTCGGAATGATAGGCTTGCTGGATAAAGGCTTCTTGGCTGTATATTTTTCCTGTTCATCACACTGAAGATTTCCTGCCATTCCTTTCTGGCCTTCCAAGTGTCAGTAGATAGGTCTGCTACTACCCTGATATGTCTCCCTTTGTATGTTGGGGCCCTTTTATCCCTAACTGCTTTCAGAATTCTCTCTTTGTTCTTGTATTTTGCCAGTTTCACTGTATGTCGTGCAGATCGATTCAGTTTACGTCTGTGGGGAGTTCTCTGTGCCTCTTGGATTTCAATATCTGTTTCCTTTCCCAGGTTGGGGAAGTTCTCAGGTATTATTTGTTCAAGTACACCTTCTGCTCCTTTCTCTCTCTCTCCTTCTGGAATTCCTATGATATGGATATTCTTCCGTTTGATTGTATCACTCAGCTTTCGAACTCTCCTTTCATGTTCCTGGACCAATTTCTCTCTCTTTTTCTCGGCTTCCTCTTTCTCTATAATTGTATCTTCTAATTCACGTATTTTTTCTGCCTTTTCAATCCGTGCAGTAGCCAACGCCTCCATTTTATTTTGTGTTGCATTTTTTAGTTCATCAGTATTTGCAACAATAATGGCTCGGATGTCATCCAAGCCCTTTTGAAGCCCAATGAGTAATTTTATGAGTATTATTCTAAATTCTTGTTCAGTTATGTTGCTTAGATCGGTTTTGAGCAGTTCTCTAGCTGTTATTTCTCCCTCGAATTTCTTTAGAGGAGAGTTCTTCTGTTTTGTCATTTTGGCTAGCTTTCTTTCTTGTTAGTTTTAAAAGCTTGTGATGTGTTCTGCCCGTGTGAGTGCTGCTATATTAATATTAAAGGAGGCTCATACACTGTCCAGGGCCTGGCCGTTCAGGAAGTCTTCTTTGAAGGGTGTCCCTTGGTCTCTCTTGTGACTTTGGTTTTATTTCTCTACTCGTAGTGATGTTTTGAACTCTCCACGATGTGCACTTTAGGTTTGTTCCTTGAAGTAGCCTGTGCCACAGGCGCAGAGGAGGCGGGCCGTCTCCCGTGCCTCACGCCCTCACTCCGTGCGTTCTTAATGATGCCACCCAACTTGCAATCCCACAAGCCAAGGCACTTCAGGGCAGGGAACTGGTTCCTCCTGATGCCGACCGCGTCCCTGGGGTACCACCTAACCTGGAGGGAACTTCTACTGTCCAGTGCCAGACCGAGGCCACCAGTCCAAGGAAAGCCCCACAGTTAGAGGTGGGATATCTCTCCGAAAGCCCTGCGTCTCCGCGAGCGCAGACGGGCTTTATTTTATCTTCTGAAAGATTTATTTGATTTTATCTTCCAAAATTATTGGTTTAAATTTTCTGCTGCTCCACTTTTTTAAGATGCAAAAGTTCTTGCTTATATTTTGATTATTTCTTTTATAGCATCCTACTTTATTTCAAAAATATATACATTTTACATCCTACTTTTGATCCCTGAATTAGCTCTAGAGTCACCTGGCTGCATTAGGTAGAGATCTTAGACACCAGATCAAAACTTTAAGCCAACCTCACCCCACCTCTGGTTTTAGCAGCAGTATCCCTTTCTTTCCCCTCCTTAAGGCCAGAGTTTTCCTTGAGTTTTGGGGGGGGAGGGAGAGAGAAAAGTTTCCTTTCTCATCTTTGCATGTTCGCATCTGGGCTGTGGATTCCTTCACTTTCCTACAGCACTTACCATTCCTCCATCCATCTGCAAAAAAATCTGTTGAAACTACTTATCTGCTACTTTCTCTTCTCTAAATTTTTTTGTCCTTGTGGGTTTCTACCTTTAAAACACACACACACACACACACACACACACACACACACACACACACACAGTTTCTCCAGGTCCGACTATGCTCCTGGCAGGCCAGCTGTGCTGCTGGTGATGGTGGTCACCAAGAGGAACAAGGAGCCCATCCGGTGCACGTGGCGCATGTGTGGTGTCCGTGGGCACGAGGTGGTCTTGAGCTCCGGCCCAAGGCCCACTTCACGCAGCCCCCCTCTGCGTGACCAGCGCTGCCTAGACAGCAGCATCTCTGCCGCCAGCAGGCTCAGGGTTGTCCAACATGACGGCCCTGCTGGACCTGGACATGACCTGGATTGGGAACAGTGGGGCGGCATCCTGCCACGGTCACCAGACCCGCTGCTTGCCATCAGTGTGATCTGCATCAGCCCCCTGAACTGCACTAAGGGGCTCTTCAGAGCAGCAGGGCACCTGCTGAAACGCATGGCACCACTGATCACGTACCGGCCCAATGAAACCAATGGGCGGATCACTCTGCAGAGAAACGAAGATTTTGAACTACCCCTTAGATGCAGGAGCCTGGCACGGGAACTGTGGACGCAGTCCTCCTGGCGGAGCTGAGCCAAGCCAGTGCCCTGCTCCTGGAGAGGACGGTGGACATGCCAGCTAACAAGTGCCTGATATTCTAGAAGGAGTAACCCCTCCTTGTCCCGCGTGCTTGTGTCTCTGCCAGAACCCCTTCTGGAACAAACCCATATAGCCTGTCCCTGCTTGCCAGGGCTGGGCCATGAGGACCTGCCTTGCCCAGTCTGGGGGCTCTTGGCTGGTGGCCACAGGGCTGCTTAGCACCTGGGAATAAAATGTTTCCTGCTGCCAAAACAAAAACAAAAACAAAAGCAAAAACAAAACAAAGCCCCCCACAACTCTACTATCATTTCATTTGGGCTTTCAAGGAGAAATGAGAATTAGATACCAGTATCCAATCTCCCATATTTAACACAATTTATTACCTGAATGCTTAAAGAGACCACAGGAAGCCCTTCTTAACTAATCTGGAACCCAGACACTATAACACTATTAAATTTTTGGTTATACAGAAAAAAACATTCTGTAATGATAACACATGCAAGATTTAAGAAGACAAATGACAAAATGGGAAGATATTTGTATTTATATAATTACAAAATGTAGCCTCTAGAAATTGATCAGAAAAAAACACAACATTCTGATTTTTAGAATGGACAAGGATATGAAGAGAGGTCACAGAAAAGGAAAATCTAAATGACTATTAAGCATATGAAAAAAAGCCGCATGTCAGTCATCATAACAGAAGCACAAACTTAAATTACCATGAGATACCGTTTTTTCAACTATCAGATAGGCAAAAACCCAGAAGTTTGACAATCTGCTTCATTGATAAAGGTGTGGGAAACAAGCATTATCATACATGTCTGGCAAGTTTTTGTAATGGTTTTGAATATCAGTTTCCTTATCTGTAAAAGAGAGCTAATAACAGTGCCTATGTACTTTATAGGATTATTTTAGGATGAAAAGAAAGAATGCATGTAAAGAGCCTAACACACACCCACTGCACACTTAATAAACACTGCTTATTAACATTGAGATATATTTGATCACATCATTATGTTTTTCTTCACTGAAGCCTCTACGAAAGACAAGAATAAATGGTGCCCTACTCTTCCACAAGATCTCCAAAGACAGACCATGTCCGACATTTCTGTGCCGCTCTCAGATCCAGCACAGTGCAGGACATATAGTGTGTGCTCACTAAATGCCTGATTTTAAAATATAAAGGTTAATTCTTGGGCTACACTTGTAATCTTGGGTCTGTGCCCCTAGTTTCTTATTTTGCTGCGGAATGACCCAGTCCCCAAGCAGGAGGGCAGAGGCCAGTAGCTGAGATGGAACAACAGGAATCCAGGCACCAGGTCCATGTGCAGAGCTGGCGCTCTGGAGTTGAAGTGCAGAGGGCACGCCATCAGCAGACGGCCCCTCTGATGGGTGAAGCACATTACTCTGTGCTCACCAACACTGCCAATCACCGATGACCAGCTCAAGGAAGTGACGCCTAGTCAGGGAAAGGTGCCTGGACCAGCACAGACACCACAATGCAATCGCCCTGGATCAAGGATGGGGGAAGTTTCTGGTTCTACCTGAGGACATGTCTGCCTGCATCCTGCTGGAAAGTCCAAGGGAACGGAGGGGCCGAGGAGCAGCACAATGCCTGATGTCTGGATAGGAGGAATCTTGATGCCCTGGCCATTTCATGTTTAGGTTATGATCCCATTTCCAATCAAAGTCTCTAAGCCCCAAAGATTAGAGACCTCAGGCCCTTTCCGCCAGACTCACTCTCATTTCTACTCCTTTATTTCCCAGCAGCCCCATCTCCCCTGATAACAAAGGCAGAGGGACACAGAGAGTGATGTTAGAATCAGAGGGACCCCAAGGGATCACCTGGTCCAGTCTTCCGTCTTCAGGTCAGTGACCTTCTAAACTATTCCCAATGCAAGCAGCCATGATGCCTGGCATTATTAACAGTATGACAACTGACATTTGTTCCATTCATGGTTGACAGAAAGCTGGGACACATGCTATCTCCTTTGGGGTCACAGTGGCCCTGCAGCTTATGTGGGGCAAAGTGTTCTTATTTTGTACAGATGAAGACACAGGCTGGGAGATGCAAGGTCCCTGGCTCTTCCAACCCAAATGCTATTCCCTTTCTAGAAGGTCCATAGAGTCAATTCTGTAGTTAATCATCTGATGGCCAATTTTATATACACACCTACAGTTGTGTCTGCTTTTAGTTAAACCCAATTCCACTTGCTCCTTCCTTCACAGGCTTGGAGAACAGCTGGTCACTGTCCGTTCTTCCTGTACCTACTTTGCAAAGTCAAGGACAGCAAATGACTCATCCAGAAACCTTCTCCCTGCCAGGGTGCAAACACAAGCTCTCTTTCCCGTCTCTGGTCAGCAGGGGCCTGGGGGTTGCGAGTAGGTGGGCAGGGGCTCTGAGTGTTTCTAGGCCGGTGGGAGGGAAGTTGAGGGGGGGAGGGAAGTGGGGCAGCATGTGCTCTGAGCATGAGACGAGAACTCATCTATCTCACTGGTGCTGAGGATGTTGGAGAAAGCCACAGACTTCCTCATCTCTTGCCTCCTTGGCCTCCCTGCCAGGCCAGGGTGGAGGGACAAGCCGAGGGTGCCTGCTGAGAAGTCCCTGAATAGGCAAGGCCTGCTAGCCTCTCCAGAGGAAAGAACTGTCAGCTCAGGCCCCTGGTGGAAACACACTTCCTTCTAAGTCTTCAGATCTAAGCTCTCCCGCAGCTTGCACCTGAGGAGCCTATGAGGTGGACAGAGAAGACTTACAGGTCTCGTGAGCCTCTCTTCCCTGGGGGTTTAACCTTCACCTCAAGAAATGCATGGAGGTCTTGGGCCAGACAGAGAAAATAAACTTCCTGAGGTGTGTGAGTTTTGGCTAGCCAAGCAGCAGCGTCAGAGAGGCAGTGACACAGTCTCGGGGCTGAAGAGCCGAGTTCTAGTCCCTCTTAGGCTGGTGAGGTTCCTGGGGGGACCCCAGCTGGCCCAGATGCAGACCCCAGTTGGCTGTGATTTTTCTAACACCACCACCACCACCACCACCACCATCAACAACAACAAAAGGCTAAAGCCACCTGATATGACTGTTCAGAAGATATAATCAAAGGAAAGTACTCAGAAGACAGATCTCAGGGGCCTCATGGTCTCCCTTCCTTGGTCTCCTCCTTCTGGGGACCCCCTAACCTGTTGTTCTGAGCCAGGGTCCTCCTCCTGGCCCCCACCCACCCATTACAGTCAGCCATCCTGCCCTCCCTCCTTCCTCCCTCCCATGTCACACTGCATCCCTCACCAGTGTCTGGGCTCCCCAGTTCCAATCCCAGTCTGTGCCGACGCCATGCCCTCCCCAAACAGTACCCCCCAGCCGTAATCATGACCAGCAATAGCATGACTGCCAGGTGAGGTGCCACCCATGCTTTGAGCGTTGTATTTTATTTAATCCTCACAACAGTTGGGTACCATCACCAGCCCCATTTTACAGATAAGGACACTGAGACATGGAACGATAAGTGGTATGGCTGAGATTCAGATCCAGAAAGTTGAACCGCAGATCCTGTCCTTTTGCCAATTAATTCTGCTCCTCGGTCCCTATTTTCACTCATCCTGAAATCTCCCCTCTTCCACAAAGCAAACAGGAGACGGTGGGGGAATGGCCTCTTCTAGACTCACTGGGCCAGAGGGACTGACCTTAGTCCCCTAAGGATATGCTGTTATTACCCCTTCCCTGTCCACAACCTTTGCTGTGCTCAAGAGATGCAAACAACCTTCAGTATTTGCAGAGGCAAAATGCAGCATGGAGAGTACCATCTAGCACAAAATAAGCAAAGCATTTGAAAATCAAATAAAAATGACCTTTGCTTTAGCCACTATTTGGAATTACATGCACCATTACTCAGAATGTGGGTGACAGGCACTTAATGATTTAATTAGAACCACAAATAGGGCCAGAAAGGACCTCACGTACCATTTTTCTTAACTTCTTGGTGTTATAGATGAGGAAACTAAGGCCCACCGAGGGGTGGGAACGTCCTTTAGGCCTTACAGCCAGGAAATGGTGGCCTGACCTCGGGACCAGCAGCTCTTCTGCATCTCAGACCATACCTTTTAGCAAGTAGATGGAAGGTCATTTAAACACTTTCTAGCAATTCTTACCAAGCATACTGGCTAATGCTCACTGTGCCACCCAGGTGGATGCTGTTAGTTTCATTTTGCAGATGAGGAAACTGAGGCTCAAAAACACATCAGCGCTAAGTGGAAGAGTCTGAGCACTGAGGTGGTCTCTGACTAGCATTTCCCAGTTTCTCTCACCTCACGTTTGGTGGACATGTACTGCACCCCAGTTATGTCCACACCACAGACAAGGCACCACAGAGAAGGAGAGGCAGGAAGTCCCTTCTCTCTGGGAATCACGGTCCAGGACAGCAGCAGGTGTTGAGGTGGGGGGCAGGGGCTATGTGCTGGGACAGGTATAAGAAAGCGCTAAGGTCAGTTCTCCATATATTCTTTTTTTTAATGTTTATTTATTTTGAGACAGAGAGAGAGAGTGAGAGCGAGCATGATCAGGGGAGGGGCAGAGAGAGAGGAAGAGAGAGAATCCCAAGCAGGCTCCACACTCGGCATGGAACCTGACATGGGACTGAATCCCAAGGCCCTGGAATGTGATCTGGGCCAAAATCAAAGTCGGATGCTTAACCAACCAAACCACCCAGGTGCTCCTCTTTATTTTTTAATTTATTTGAGGGAGGAGGAGGGGCAGAAAGAGATGGAGCTAGAGAATCCTAAGCCATGGTCAGCCATCCCCTGTGCTGTTGGTACAGAGCCAGGCATCTCCGAAGCCATGACTTCATGACCCAAGTAGAAATCAAGAGTCAGTCCCTTAGCCAACTGAGCCACTCAGGCACCCCCATATACACTGTTTCCTGACCAATATCTGATAGGAGTCTGATTGGTATGGGCAAGGCAGCCATGCCCAGAAGCGGTGGGAGGGAACGCCAGGTAACCAGTGGCTGGGCAGGACCCCCAGCCCAGCTCTGAAGTGAGGTGTCTGTCCCCGTGCCCCCAGCACTGAGAAGTACAAGGCCTTTGTCCCTGCCGGGCACGCAGAGAGTCTGCCCATAATGAGGCAGGCAGGCATTTACCCTGGCTTGACCCAGACTCTGCTCCCAGAGACAGCTATTTACATCAAGAACTGTTCAAGGACAGGGACAGCACAAGCAATTACTGGCAGTAAAATGCAAGCCCGGTCTGCTCCACTCCCCCACTCTGTTTTTTATATGGTCAATAAAGTGGCTGCCCGATCCGCCTTCTTGGCAGCAGAGTTTAGGTGTGAGTGTTCAGCCGGGAAGCCAGCTGGCCGCACAGGGGGAGAACTGACTGTCTTCATCAGGTTGCAGGTTTAATGCCCAGGCTGGGGGTCAGCTGCTGGCTGCAGATGTGGCCTGTCTGCGGGGGCATATTCTAAAACGCCCCTCCAAGCTAACCAAGATGAAACTCCTACAGCCAAGCCATTCCCTCCCCTGCAGAGCCTATAAAAGAGGTATCAATGTGTCTGGTCCTAGGAACAGGACAAATAAAAAGGGCTTTCCCTGTGCTCTCTTGAAATGTCACATGAATCTATTCAGGCAGAAAGTTTTCACAGAACTAAAACAAGTCCTCCTTTCCTGGTCTGCCATCCACTGGGAGGTGCGCTCAAGCTAGGATCCACGTATATAATTCAGGTACATGACGAGACTGACAGAGAATGTGAGCACAGACACGGCAGCATGCAGCCCAGACACATGAACACGACACGGCCCGGAGCACCACATGTGTTTGCGACAGCCCTGTGCTGCCTTACTCTCTAGGCGGAGAAAAGCTCTGAATGCCTCATGCCCACCCTCCACCCCGACTCTAGAGCCATCCATGCTGCCTTCATCCTGGACTGCTCTCTCTTCCCCTATGCCCATTTCCACTGGTTCAAATCCCACCTCCTCCACAAAGGCCTAAAATGCCACCTCTTCCAGGAAGCCTTCCTTGAGCCTCCCAGCCAGATCCAAACACAGCATGATCTTCATTCTGCTCTATTAATAAACAATGCTTTCTGCCCTGAAATTACTCTTTTATGCAAATATCTGAACTCCCCCCCAAAATCTATCAGCAGCCCCTCCCAGGAAAGGATTCATGCCTGATTCATTTCTGCAACCCCCACAGGGCTAAGCTCAGTGCTTAGCATACAGCAGGAGCCTGGTGTCTCCTGAATGAATGAACGCAACATTCTCATACATTCACACGTGAAAGACACACAAGGCAGGTTTCCTCAGTTGCCCTCACTTGTTCCACTCCTTTTCCTACTCACCTGCACGGACGTTTTGTTTTTTTCCCCTCAGTGAATCATTTATATCAAATGTATGCAATGGGTGGTAACAGGCATCAGCAAAAAGAAAGGTTACTGTCTAAGAGTCAGGTACTCTCTTCTCAAGACCTGGAAAATCAGGCATCTGCTCCCTTGGAAGGACCCAAAGGTTCACTGTGGCCCTTTGGGGTAAGCCCCAAAGGGAATCTTGAGAGGAGACTGGAGTTGGAAAAGCCTGGGGGTGGGGGTGACTGGCTGGAGTCCCAGAGAAGGGACTCCCCAGACAACACGGCACTCGGGAGGCGGGCTCTGTGTGCACGGTGACGTGAGAAGGCGCTGGGCCGACTCTGTGCTCCGAACACTTGACACGGAGACCAGGTACCCTGGAGGTGATAGGGGCTGCAGAGCCATGCCCCTGCTGTGAGGCACAGTCCAGAGGCCTCTGCCCCGAGCGCCAAGCCCGGGGCAGACATCCCGTGGGAGGACCAAGAGGCTTCCTCCACTCGGAAACTACCCCTGGGAATCCTGAGCTTCCGAAATGGAAAATCATTTCTGCGGCCACATGTTTAATAACACAGTGACCATCCCTAGAGCTTCCATTTACACAGTTACATATCGTAAACAGCTTTCATAGTTACGGCCTCCCTGAACTGACCATCGAAATGCTGACCGCTCTCAGACTACGTTCAGCTCTTTCACGCCAGCAGTTACTGGACTGATCTTCAAAGGGGAAGGGTTACCTTCCGTTCGCCCAGGCACTCACCCCAGGGGAGGATCTGAACTGGGCTACATGAGTTTCTGTGAAAGTTTCCTGCAAAGTTAGAACCTCTGGTCCTATTGCAACACTCAGGTTCCCAATTCCAAAATGGAAAGTCTGTCTGGATATGTTAGTCTCCAAACGCCTCCCACCATCACGATTCTCAGTCACCCAGGAGGGAGGACGAGGGTGGAGGAGGAATTTGTATTTGAGGCCCATGGCCAGGGGCTGGAGTAGTGCCTGGCAGGGGTGTGTGGACTAAAGATACTCTGGTACTTCTCTTGCTTTTATACATAGGAAGGAAAGGTATAAATAACCCAAAATGATAAGGTCCATCTACTTTGTTAAGTCCTGGGAAGTTAGGGTTGTAGATTCGAGTTCTAGGAGCTCATTTGACTCAGATATCCCAAACCCCACCTCGTTGTGGTCGTGATCCTACACAGCCATCTTACAAGTGCACAGGCAGCTGGAGAAGAGAGTGGGAGACTGTTCTGGGTTGAATCGTGTCCTCAAAGATTCATCTGCTGAAGTCCTACCACTTCATACCTCAGGATGTGGCCTTGTTTGGAAGCAGGATGGCAGCAGATGTAATTAGTCAAGATGAGATCATGCTGGAGTGGAGTGGGCCCCTAATCCAATATGACAGGTGTCCTTATAAAAAGGGGACATTTGGACACAGAGACAGATATGCACACAGGAAGAATGCCATATGAGGATAAGGCAGAGATCAGGGTGATGCAGCAGAAGCCAAGGAACACCAAAGAATTCCGTGAACCATCAGAACCAGGAAAGAAGCCTGCAACATGTTCTCCCTCACAGCCCTCAGAAGGAACCAGCCCCGCTGACACCTTAATCTCGGACTTCTTGCCTCTGAGACTGTGAGACAATACATTTCTGTTCTTTAAGTCATCCAGGCTGTGGTACTTTATACTGTCAGGCTAAGCAAATTAACATAGAGACCTGAGACAGACTACTTGTGCGGGCTGTAATATCCATGAAGCTAAGTTAACTAAGGTCAGACTCATAATCCTATTAGTTTAAGAAACATATATACAGAAAGCTAGAGATGGATGGATGGATGCATGCATGCATAGGTAGACAGACAGGTAGTGATGGATGGATGGAGAGGTTGACAGATGGACAGATAGATGATGGATGGATGGGTAGGTAGGTAATAGACAATTAGTGATAGAAGAAGGGATAGAGAGATCAATAGATGGACAGATAGATGATGGATGAATGGATGGATGGATAGATGGATGGATGGATGATAGATACATAGGCATACAGATTGATGATGGATGGATGGATGGATGGATGGATGGATGGACAGACCGGTAGACAGATGATAGACAATGTATAAATAGATGGGTCTGACTACTGTGCAGACATGGTGCCTGGGTTCTCCCCAGCCTAGCAGCCCTCCCATACAGGGCAGGAGAGAGACTCACCCGTCTGGGTGGCTGAGCATTGGAAAGCATCACAGAAGGAGACAATAAAATATATGCTGCACAATCACCATGGCAATTAGACCTCCTGAACACCCTTATCCTTATCCCCATTTTACAAAATAGGAAGATGAAGCTAGAGAGGTTAAGTCACTTACCTAACACCACCAGGGTAGCAAGTGGCAGGGCTGGGATTCATACTCAGATCTGCCTACCCCCAAACATGGCTTCTTTTATCACACCTGCTGCTTTGCACAAACCCTTCCCTCAAGGATCCCATGTTCAACTAAAGGAGGTCAACAGACTCAACTAAAGAGCTAGACCAACTTATAGGGGGAAGTGTTATGTGTTTACTCCCTATAACCCAGGCCAGCCCATCCTCACCAGTCAGGGGTCATCATGAGACCCCTGCCCTCTGCTCCATGATTCCAAACTGATTCCCTTCAAAGTACTGGCTCTAACGACTGGCCTCATGCTGCCTCGTGCTGTATATCTAGCCTCTCCTGGATTCTGCTGTCCTGAGGAGGTTCTGGCTCAGTCTGCCTTTCTGGGCCCAGAATCCCCTTTTCTTCTGGCTGTTCTACTTCCTGGCCCATGGATCTTGCCCCTGGTCCACTCTTAGCCAAACTAGCCTTAAGCATTAGTTTTGGGGGCTGGCCACTCTCAGCCCCTCCACGGGGAAGGAAAGGAAGCCAGACACTATGGCTGATACAAATGCAACCGTACTTGGATGTCAGAAATCTTGCTGGGCAATCACACTGGAGCCCTGCTAAGATGTATGTAAATGTCTTAGAGTCTTGTGGAGCTTTGAGGGCAGGGGTTTTGCGGAGGCACCCTCTTCAGGGGCCCAGGCCTGGTGGTCCCCTTTCATGTCCCTAAATTGAACTCCCATTCCTGGGACTTGGCCTGATGGCACATTAGCTGTAGCCCTAGGCCTACAGAACCTGGCTCATATCTCACTTGGCTCTTTCTGTGCTGCTCTCAGAGATTCCCAACCATGCCAGATGCTATAGCCCCTGAGATGCCTGCGTGCTATTCCTCTGGCCGAGAGGAACCTCTGCCTCCTCCTGAGGACTTTCTTCCTCCTCTGTGCCCTGCCAGCCCCTACTCCTCCCTCAGGTCTCAGCTCAGATGGCATTTCCTCTAGACTCACCCCACACCTGAGCTGGCTGTCTCTCTGTTATATCTCTTTATCATCAGGTAGTACTCATCATGGCCCACCTCAAGCTCTGTGATGACCCACTTGTCTGAGGTCCTCACCAGCTTGGGTTCTGGACAGGCAGGACCTTTCCACAGTGTGGCATTTGTGACTTTCAGAGGCCAGGTAAGTTTCACCAGAGGAAGCCCCTGGGGCCCAGGCCTAGAAGGCATCCCCCAAATGTTGTCCATGAGGGCAGAAGGCAGCTTCTCAGGACCACCTGGGGCCCAACAGGACTCATAGCCCACAGTACTCACTCCTAACAGTGAGGCAGGAGTCTACCCTTTGAGCTCAAAGCTCAGCCCTGGAACACCATGAAGTCTAGCAAAGAGCACAGACCAGCATGAAGCAGGCACAAAAGTGTTCTATCATTCAAACCAGTGATCTTATGCCTCCAGCATCCATGAAAGAAACATGGTCATGCTGTGTCACCTATGAACAATATTTGCTTGTCCTGAAGACTACAACTCACAAATTGGGGCACCTGGGTGGCTTTGTCAGTTAAGCATCTGACTCTTGATTTCGGCTCAGGTCATGATCTCACAGTTCATGAGTTCGAGCCTCATGTCCAGTTCTGTGCTAACAGCACAGCCCAGAACCTGCTTGGGATTCTCTCTCTCTCTCTCTCTCTCTCTCTCTCTACCCCTCCCCTACTCATACTCTCTCTCAAAATAAATAAACTGAAAAAACTTTTTAAAAAAGACTATGACTCACAAAAATAGCACTTCTATGAGCTAAATGTAAAACCAAGGCCAGGGTCATTCAGCCCCATGTGAAATTTTCACATCAAATCAATACCTCTTCGGGAGCTTCTTCCTGACACTTGAAAGAAGTTTGACTGGCTAAGGGCTGAGAAAGTAGGAACAGAGAGCCCAGGCCTTCCTGGAACCTCACAGCAGGAGGAAGAAGGAGGAAGAGGAGGTGGAGGAAGGAGGGGGACAGGAGGGGAAAGGTCAGAAGAGGGAGGGGGAGGAGGGGGATGCAAAGAAGGGATAGGAGACGGAGAAGGAGAGAGGAGAGAGGGGTGGAGGAGGGAAAGAGAGAAAATGAATATATGTCTTGCTGTTATTTCTAGATCTGTTTGGCCTGGTCTACCCTTTGCAGTGTGGCAAGGGAAGCTTTGATCCTGGACCTATTTTGTTTTGATTTTTCCCTTGGCCAGCTTGGCTATCCATTCCTCCCAAACCAAGGCTTAAAGAAGCAGGAGGTGACACCAAAATGGCTGCAGTTCTGACAATAGCTTCATTATCTTTGCTTTCCTGAAGGATTTGTTCTTAATTAATGCCCATGACCCTCTCAGGGCCCTGGGATTCTAGCCTGTGAGCCTTACGCTGGGGGCCAAGAGCTTGAAGAGGCTGTGAACAGTTGTGTCCTCCCTCCCATCCCGCAGCAGAGCTGCTGGCCTTCCTTTCTGCCTGGCTCCCCTGATGCTTGTTCAGATAACTATTTGTGCATCCTTCTCACCCCACTTTCTCCATCAGGAGGGTGCCCTTCTGTGGGCAACATTCCTTTAGTTTGGGTTTGCTCCTGTGTTTGCCAATTTATTCACCTTTAAAGATGATTTCTCCACCTTGGTTCAAAAACCAACTGATTCAAACGTGCGTTTTTTTTTTTTTTTTTTAGATGCATACAACTAACAAGATAAATGATAACATTAGCAGAGATGAGGACAGAGGAAAATAAGGTAAATGAGATGTAGTTAAAAGCTGACCAGAAGGTTTTAATGTGTCAATCAGGTTCTGAGTCTTTTAGAGGCCAAATCAAAGATGGCAATATGATCAGACACAACTGGTAATGCCTAGTACTCCACAAAGAGATCATCAAGAGTCCAAATAATGCATTCAGCATGAAAGATGTAGTTCAGTTCTGGCTTGGAGGAGTGTGGTCAGCTATTTCCTTTCTTTCAAAAATATTGAATGAGCATTTTCTAACTGCCCCAGCCTATAGGCTCTGGGGGTAAGATATGTATCAAGCTGTGATCCCTCCCCCTGCTTTCCATAAAAAGAGATTTGTCTCTCTAACTGAGTTTGGTTTTGGGTGGCGAGTTTTTGCCAAGTAGTGTGGAGAGTTAGCAACATGGCTATGGAAAAGAATAGACCTTCTGTGTTAGCTTTTCTATTCTCTCAGCCTGCAATGCCCACTCCTTCATTCACTGCCCAGAGAAGTCCTCATTCTTCACTGTCTATCTCAAATGCCACCTCCTCTAGGAAGCCCTCCAATATATTCCCAGGCTGAATTCATTGTTCCCATAGCACACGACAAGTGATTTAATTTAGCACTTATTTCATTTTCCCTTCTGGCAAAGACTTTTTCTGCCTTTCCTCCTGGCCTATCTTATTCATGTCTGTATTTTCAAGGTATAGCCCAGTCCCAGGTAACATAGGCAATAATCAATAATATATCTGCCTGTGTTGTATTAAAGATCATCTATTTTCATGAAATGGGAAGTTTGAAGGTCAGATACACAGAAGTTCATTTCATTCAGGACCAAGGCAGCTCTGAGTGAAGCTAGCAGGAATTCAGCACTAGCAAATCAGGCCCGTGTCCCGAGAACCTCCACAGCCTAGAAGGACTCACATATTCTCCTGCCACTCAGGAGGGTGGCTTCTCAAGATTGTCCTAACCAAAAGGGTGTGAGTATCGATATTTTTCTCCAACCTACTGACCTATGTTGCATGCACTACTTCCACTGTGAGAAGCAAGTGACAAAGAGGCCTTGTCATGTTTAAGATGCGGGAGGGGGGCATGGAGGTCACACAAAGAGCTCTGGCTGTGGAGCTGCAAGTGGACTGTAATTCCAAGTCTCTATGTAATGGCTAATGGTGGCATGAGAGGCTGTGAGTGTGGCTAATGGCCGAGGGCATGCCACTTAACCTCTCTTAAGCTGTTTCTACAGCTGTCTATAAGGAGAGTAAAACCTACCTTGCTCAATATTTTTTTTAAGATTATTTTGAGAGAGAGAGAAAATGAGACAGAGAGAGAGACAGAGAGAGAGAGAGAGAGAGAGAGAATGTGTGTGTGTTTGTATACACGTGCAGGTGTGGGGGAGGGCCAGAGACAGAGAGAAAGAATCCCAAGAAGGCTCTGCACTGTCAGCACAGAGACTGACTTGGAGCTTGAACTCAGGAACCCATGAACCATGAGATCACAATCTGAGCCAAAATCAAGAGTCGGACACGTAAGCAACTAAGCCACCCATATTCCACTATATATTGCCCAATTTTATAAAACATGGATGTTATAAGGTAGATGAAAGGGTTTATAATAAAACAAAACCTGGCCTGGGATTATGCTTGTTAAATATTTTCTTCCTCTCTTTTTTTCCCTTTACTTAGTTTTTGGAGGCCTCTGCTGCTTACTGGCCATGTGACTTTATGCAAATTGCTCAACTCAAAACTCATCAGTGAAATGGGCCACTGAGGACTAAATGCAATTACACATGTACTGAACTTACCACATCCATACCAGGGATCAGAATATACATGTTTGTTACAGGGGTCCATATGTGCAGCATAATTCATGAATTAAGGTCTCAATTCATCCATTTATTCATTTATCCATTCAAACAGATGTCCCATGGCTTTTGTGTACAAGGCACTGTGCTATGTGCAGGAGATGCAGAGGATCATGACACCATCCCTGCCCTCCAAGGGGGTGCAGTCTCTATCCTTTTTGCCTTTTTTTTTTTTAAAGTTTATTTATTTATTTTGAGGGTGGGGGTGGAGAGGGGCAGAGAGAGAGAGAGGGAAAGAGAGAGAATACCAAGCAGGCTCCACACTGTCAGCACAGAGCCCAACAGGAAGCTCAATCTCACGAATCCTGAAATCATGACCTGAGCCAAAATCAAGAGTCAGACACTCAACCCCCAGGTGCCCCTCCTTTTTGTCTTTATCTTGTATGCATCCCACCTTCGTCTATATGCCCTTTGTCTTTCCCAGTGTCTCCTCTGGAGGAAACAACCCGGAAGATAAGTAACAAGCTTAGGTACCTGATTTATGCACTGCCTGTGTGAAGCTGATGTATAACCCCCCTTTGCCCCTGGCTGTTGCCCCTGGCTGTTGCCCCTGGCTGTTGCTCCAGGGGAGTCCTCCCTGGAACGTTCTGGGTCAGAGGGCTGGTTCCCAAAGAGACAATCCACGGCAATATCTGATCAGCACAGACTCTCTGTTTGAGGCCTGTGTTGGTCCTAAAGGGAGGGTATGGGGGCAGCCGGACCTCAGAGAAGGCTTCATTTAGATCAAGTCTACATGAAAGATCTGCTTCCATGGGGTGGCTGGAAGCAGCAAAGACAGGTGACGATTCAGGGAAGGTTCTGGAAATAGAAACCCCCAGCTCTTCTCCATCAGGGACAAGGACAAGCTTCCACCCACTCTGACAGGCCTGGGGACCATTTCTGGAAGAACCAGTATGCTACGTGCACCAGATGACTCATGCCCAGGCACTGAGTGTGCCTCTGGCCACTCCCTGTGTGAGGATGAGGACCAGGACTGGAGGGACAAGGATTCCAATTCTCTTTTGTTGAGCCTCAGCTGTCAACAGCCAGATTTACACAATACACAATATAAATCTTAATGGGATTAGTTTGGTTTGGTTCAACTGTGCATTACTAATCTTCTCATACCCACCCCCCACCTCCAGGATTTTGTGCCATTATCACTAGGGCATAATTTTTCCATCAAGAGCTAATTATTATAGACAACCATGAGTAGCTATGATTTTTCAGGGCTGAGAAAGTGGGGGTTGGATTCTAAGCCACTGTCAGCAAAAATTATTATAAAAATAAGCTCTTGTGTGACCCTATGTAGGACCTGAAGAAAAGAGACTCTCTGAGGCATGTAGCTGAACCAACACAGCTTTTAGGGAGCCTGGGACAAAAAGAGTTCTTGGTGGGATCTTTCTGGCCTCAGCACAGGCTCTGAGACCAGAGCAGCTGGGCAGAAGATCAGAAGTTTCGGGAGAAGCTCCAGGGGCCCTGCTGCCCTGGCCTCAGGACTCCAAAGGGAAGCAGATGCTGGGGCAATGGCCATGGTCCTTCAGAGAAGGCAACTAACATACTTATATGTCACATTTCCTAGCATCTCATTTTCTAAGCATGCCTCATCCCTGCTCAGAGACGTTCCTTTTGCAACACTCAGCTGGGTCTTGCTTTAAAAGGGTGTGTGTGACACAGAAATCCAGACTTTTCTGAAAACCCCCAACAATTGTATGCTGTTACTAAAGGATTTACTATACAGGATGCTGTCTGCAGGATTCTTCAAATGATGGGGTCTTCCTTACAGGCATTTGGAATGGAATGTGATTTATGAACTTGAACTTGCATGGAACTTTATCCTCCCCCAACATGTCTGAGGCCTCCCTTGCTCATCTTTGGTTGTTTACATGGTCCATTGGGCACAGGGACCAGGTTGTCTCCGGTTTCATGTCTGGCCTCTCCAACCCGAGAACTCCTTTTCTCTCTACTCCAGCTCTGGAGATCCCTAGAGCTCTGCCAAGAGTAGATGCTGGGCACACAGCTGATCGACAAACTAAAGGGATGGGTTAACATCTTCTGTCTGAGTTATACCTCCTATCTGACCACATACTGATTAATTTCTTTCTTTTTTTTTTTTTAATGTTTTACTTATTTCTAGGAGAGAGAGAGAGACAGCGTGAGCAGGGGAGGGTCAGAGAGAGAGTGTTTTTCATATTCTGAAACTGGCTCCAGGCTCTGAGCTGGCAGTCAGCACAGAGCCCGATGCGGGGCTCGAACCCACGAACCGCGAGATCATGACCTAAGCAAAAGTCGGAGGCTTAACCGACTAAGCCACCCAGGCGCCCCCATACTGATTAATTTCTAAAAACACTTTGCTTTACAAGTAGCCTCTCTTTGCTTCCCAGAGAGCCTCTGTGATCAGGTGAGATGTTGTGGGGGGAAAAATCAGCCCTAGTTTGCCAAACTTTAATTAAACAAGAATTTCCTGAAGGATTCTGAAGCGCCAGGCCCTGAGCTAGAGTTTGGAGTGATAGAGAAAGGATCCAGTTCCTGATGTGGGGACTGAATACACTGACTAGTACACCCAGTCGGACATGTAGAGGCTGTGAAAGGATCCATCAGTAGAGCCACCATGGATCAGGATACAAATGTAGTTTAGTCCCCAGACCACAATTCAGGGTAGCCTCTACTACTACTACCTTTAGGGATTCAGCTTTTAACCATTAGACAGTCATGCCCTAAGGCAGAGGCTGACTAGTGCTCCCTCTCTCTTTCCCTTGGCCCCTCTTCACTCTAGGGCAGACCCTCAGCCTGTAAAGAGGCTCAGGACCTGGTTCATGGAACCAAAAGTCTGGGAAGTCTTTCCTCTTCATTGGAGAACCCGGTTGCTAGGGCGGTAAAGTAGTATTGTGAAATACCCCACCCTTGGTATTTCCTGTTACCTCTTAACATTTCTTCCATCCTGGAAGCCAGACTCTCAGAAAATGGATTTATATCTCCCTATGGGGAACTCAGGAACAGCACAGTAACCCCCTTGACTAGTGCTGTCCAATAGAAATATGATGCAAGGCACAAATATGAGTCACATATGTGAACTTTCTGGTGCTACTTAAAACAAAAAGTAAAAAGAAATAGATGAAATTTAATTTTAGTGTTTTACCCAATATGTCCAAGGTTCATTTATATTTCACCATGTAATCAACCTAAAGAATTATTAAGGAAATGTGTTATATTTTTATACTAAAGTCTTCGAAATCTATTGTATATTTTATACTTACAACACACCTCAATCCTCATGAACTACATTTCAAGTGCTCAATAGGTGCATTTGGCTAGTGGCTTCCATATTAAATACTGTAGCTCTAGAGCCAATCCAGTGTGAAGAGGTGACTAAGAGGAATCCAGTCCTAAAGAGGTACGAGGTCAGAAATAGAAGTGACCCAGGAGTCTTCAGGGATCAATGACTTGGATATCCCAATGGAAATAAAATCACTCTCAGGGTTTACAATGTGGTAAATGATGATTCCCAGGATGTGCCTCCAACCAAGACCAACTAAATGCCTTTGCACCATGTAAGCTTGTCCACAGCTGCACTGTCCAATACTATTAGACATTAGCCACATATGACTCTTTAAATTTTAATTAATTTAAAATAAAATTTAAAAATCATTAGCTCAATTGTATTAGCCACATTTCAAATGCTCAATGGTCACATGTGTCTCAGAGCTCCTGTATGGGGTTGTGCAAATATATTTCCATTATCACAGGAATCTGGGTCAACCTGAGAAATGAGGGGAGTCACCCCAAATTTCCAGAAGGTTCCATTACTTGTAGGCATGAGGGCTTGTAAAAGAACCTAAGCTGATTTATAGAAAGATAAGGTAATTTTTCTTGCATGACTGAATTTGTGGAATGAGATAAATTTCTTTTAACTTTTAATAGGCATTCTTTTTAACCCTTAGAGCATGTTATTCTGTTTGTAAACTTGGAGAACAATCCATACCACCTCACGATGTGGTGTGAGGATTAAGAGACAAAAGATCAGACATTCAACCCAAGGTCTGGCACAACTGGGCTCCCTTCCCTCCTTCTTCTAAGGGTGTGTGTGTACCTCCATTCCTCTCAAATGGGGGAGCAGGCAGGTTTTCACCTCTCTGAAAACAAGGGCCACTTTCCTGTGCTACACTGGAGACCCACTCCCCCCACCTGCCAGAACAGGAAGGGCATGTTATGGCTAAACAGGACTTGTAAAAAGGCAAACTGGAAACTGCCAAGTGGACGGAATTAATAGGAGCAAACCACTCCGTGGAAGCTGGAAAGAGCACCAGGATTTGGAGAGCAATATAATTACTATGGTCAGCCATAACCTAAGGAGGGAAAAAAAGAAAACAAAGGTATACAGGAAGTGAGTGGTGAAGAAAGAGAGAACTGAGGAATTCTTTGCATTCTTTTGCTCCCCCCCCCCCAAAAATGAGGTGGGACAAGAAGACAGGAGGGTTTAACCAAATAGAAACTCATGAAGGCTGACACTGCGCTGGCTTCTCAAGGCCATGAAAACTTCATTTTATGACAATGAAACCAATGTGAGAATAACCACATGCAATTAAAGTAAATGGTAAATAAGGAGGAGTCGATCAAGGTCAGGTTAGCGTAGGAACAGTATGGGGAAGAATGTGGAATGATCTGTGCCAAAGACAAAGGGTAAGTCATATAGAATTTTAGTTATATCTAAAAGGGTTAACCTGAACCTGCTTGCTCAAAAGATTTGGGAACACTATAGACTTACTGTTCCTCTCACAGACTCTGGCCAAAAATGGTGTATAATAAATCATATGGTGCTATCTCCACATTGTCTCACCTGTTATTCTTGGCTGAACCCTTGTCTGAAAGGACTCTAGTCCAGGAAAAGGTGGCAGATCTCTCTCCTGACCAGGGACAGGAACAATTATAGCAGCTTTAAATTGTTCTCCCTATTCCTCACTGTTGTCCAAGGAAGTTGGGCCTCCTCAGGGTATGGTGGGGGCAGGAGAGTGGAGTCAACAAAACTACCATCATAATATGAGGGTAAGCGGATATCATTTCACCCTTATGCATCTCCTTTCTTTATAATTTTCACAGCCCTTAACCCTTCTCCTGGAGCTTTGGTGGTAGGAGGGTTCTAAAAGACCCAAGTTAATCTCCTCATTGTTTTAATAGCTAGATCTCCTTGACCCAGAGAGCAGGAGAGAAGTGCTATGCACAGGAGACCTGAGCAACTGGGAGCCAAGGTAGGAAGCCAGATTTACACAACATACATTCCATTCAGGGCTCTTCCCACTCTATTTTATAATCTCTTCACCTGGTGCTGGATTTGCACATATATTAGATGCTTAATGCTCCGGTGACTAAAAGCACCTAAATTTAACATGCATGACCCAGGTCCTGTTGGCCCGGCTCTTAGCCAACTCCACCTAATAACCAGAATTGTTTTAATTCTAATGAAAATTCTTCAGTGCAAGAGCTCTGCCTCACAAAGGCTGCCACCAGCTGTATAAGCACTTGTTAGTTTGGGTTAATAAAATTTTTAGATTTCATAAAATGCATTTTCTCTTGAGGTATTTTTGTGTTGTATTTAGAATAATGAGATCCCTGATATGACTCCAAGATGTTATGGAAGGCCACATAGAAGTGGATGGCTGAAATAAAATTTAGATTCTTCCTCAGTGGAGGGATATAATTGCTCCCGGGCAACAAGACACAGAGTAGATTCTGTCTCAGCTCTTCATTACTTTTTTGAGGCATGTCAGAAGCTGCAGAAAGCAGCTGTCAGAAGCCAACTAGTATGTCTGAAGCTGTCCTTTTCCCTGTGGATTCAGGAAGGGACCACAGCCCTGGCCCAGCTTTCTGTCCTTATGTTTTTAAACTGACTCATGGTATACTGAGAATGAGCCTCTCTCCCACATACCCTCACACTTCCCTCCATGCCCATCAATACATGACTAAGCACTGAGCAAGTTCCAATGGGTTCCAGCCCCAGACTCTGTAAGGAGGTCTCCTAAGAGACCATGAACTTCACCAAGACATAAAAAGGAAATGTTTCTCTAAGGCCAAAAGATTGCACTTCAAACCCAAGCATCCCCCTCTCCATCCTATATGAACAGGAATATGGATCTAGGTTGTGCTGTGTCGAGGGGCTGGAGTTGGAGCTCAAAGGTGAGCATGGGAAAACACTTGGAAATGATGAAGCTCTACAGATAGAAAAGACTACTGATTCATCCTCAAAAGTTTTCCTGGGGCTCCAAGGGCTGCTTTGGCTTTAGCTATGCTTGGATACATTCACACAGATTCAAACTTTACACTCACATTTTGCTGGGAGGGACCACCTTCCCCATTATTCTGGCCATCACAGATAAGCTGTGGGTGTCTTGTTAATTGCTATATTGTTAGTGCTGAGAACAATGCCTGGTACCCAGCAAGGGCACACTGAATAACCAGGGAAGGAAGGAAAGACAGAGCTCCCTGGGAAAGGATCTGTTCTCCTGTGTCTCAGAAAGTGGGCAGCAGAGGAGTGCCTGGTGGTGCTAATAGCACAGATGGATTCTGCACTCTGCTACCCCTGCCTCTGTGTGCCTCTGCCCTGTACTCTTCACCCTTACCCCTCGGATTTATAGTAGACAATTTACATGTCTGTCTCTTTTCTTAGCCACCTGATCTCCTTGGATTCTGATGCATCTTCTATGTCTTGGCTTGGCACAGTGTATGGACTCAATATAAGTTGAGGGAATTAATGACTGTCCTCTGTGGGTTTCTGAGATACCCTAGAATTGGGTCTAGTAAAATATAGTAATCTAAAGCCTAAGGGATGGAAGAAGAGAGACAGTTTACATAATGAGCAAAACACAGCCTCCTAGGAATTTCACTGTTTGTTTTAATTCCATATGTGCAGGAGAAACGAGGCATTTCTGGAAAAATCCCACACTTGTCTTGCTGGGGTTAATGTGCTTCCTGTTGCTGACAGGCCTCAGAGGAGATAACTTAACCTGATAAAATCATCACCGATTAATGGAAATCCAAACAGACATCTGAAGGTCAAGCAACTTTAAGGGGAAAATTAATCACTGGAGATGTTTCTCCAAAGTACTTAAATAAGCAGGGCAGATCAGACAAGAAACCCATCTGGTCCCACCCATATTGAGTGTCTTAAAACCTATCAAATCTCTTTCTTTCCTGAAGAAACATCTTACATTTTCATACTTAAAAATGTAAAACTATATTATATAGAGTAAAATTGGGCCTCTCTTATCCTTTAGTCATCAGAAAAGTGTTCTTTTATTAAGAGGGCCATGGTCAATCATGGTGGTCAATGTTGAGCCTTGAGAGTGACTGTGGCCCCCAGGGGGAGGAGCCGTCCCTCATGGTTCTAGCCACTTCTCAGAGGTGGAGACTGGAGGGGGGAGGTGGAGGAAGGGTCTACCCTGGCCCCCAGGAAGCCCTCCCCAGGGAAACACTGAGAGTATACTCTTTCCATATCCTTCCTTTAAAATAAAGCTAATTGGTAACTTGACCTCATCAAATCTAAGGGGACTTATGATGACAGTGTGGGGGCTGTCAGCCAGTGTGCTAAGCAACAAAGTGAAATATAAAAGCAAGGTAATTTTGTTCCCTCAGTTCCTCTGGCGTCAGGTCCTGATTTCTTTAAGATTAGAAAGAAAGAAACAAACAAGAAATCAATAATTCTAGAACAAAGAAGACAAACAAGCTAACCATGGGAGTGGAAAAGTCCAGCTCTTAGAAGGTTACCGAAGGGACACCTATGAGCTGAAGTCTCGTCGTTGGGCAGCACTGGAGGTCCTCATGTGGGAAAAGGGCCTGTGGTCTGTCCCTATGGTGAGCTGAGCACTCCTCACCACACACCATACATGGACTTCATTGAGCCATCTACAGTTTCTCACGTGGTCTCCACCAAGGCTGAGAAAGTATGTGGCTTGTGTCATTTGTGTGGGAGACTCAAGGTCACTACCTTAGAATGCCCATCCCCAATTCCATCTCTAGCAGTGTGATAATAACAGTAGCCATCACATACCAAACAGACCTTACCTGATTTCATCCTCACAATTCTGTAAGGTTTGTAATATAATCCCCAATTTACAGGCAATGAAAAATAAGACTCAGGGAGGCTGGGTGACGTTTCCAAAGTGATTCTTTTGATCAGGCAGTTCTCAACCATGGCTGTATCTTACAGCCCCAATTCATAGCCCTCATGTTGCACTGCAAGCCACTTAAATTAGAATCTCTGAGGTAGAGTATTTTTAAGGGTCCCTGAATGATTCCAATGGGCCACAATGGCTGAATAACCACTGATCCAGTAAACAGTAGAGTTAGGATCTGAATCTGATTCTAAGCCTCTGCTCATTTTTCTCTGTGATACCGCCAATTGTGAAGAAACAATCCAGAGATTTAAAGAGTATTTCATCAAATGGCTTTCCTGTTAGACATATGGAGAGGCCTGGGACTCAAAAAAAGGAAGTCCATTTGACATAATATCTACTTTCCTTATAAACAGGATAAGAAACAGGCTGAATGCTTAAGAGTCTTTCCCATACAGCCGAGTGCATGGGCTTTGTGAACAGGATTTTCAGACATTCAAAAAAATTTTTTTTGTTTTATCATCCTGTTCCAGCCATGTGTTGGAGAGCTAAGTTGGAATTTGACTTTAGGGTCTGATGCTACCTTCTGGGGCCCACAGTGAGTGTATCGACTCACTAAGGACATTCATGGTCAACGTCACACTCCTACCTCATCTGTTCAGACAGATGGGTCCTGTCTGCCAATTCAAATGAATGGTTCAGTTAATAGTCCTCATTTTCTAGGGCAAAATCATCAGGATTGAAACATCTTCTACTGACTGTCATGTGGAACAGAACATCCCATCTCCCTGACTTTTCCTGTCATGAGGAAATGATGGAAAATGATTTTCCATATTAAAATATCTGCTTTCCTGAGGATGAGAGCCACCATAGTCACTTCAGCTGACATGTCTAGATTGGGCTATATAATAAAGGCTTGGTTAACTGGAGCCATCAGCCTATCACTGCCATCCAATTAACCCTTTCCGCTAAGCCAGATGATAACTTAGAACTGCTTTAAGGCTTCCCTGGCTAACAGTCCCTTTCATGAAACTTCTGTTCCCAATAACTTCCCACTGTTCATAGCCCATAGCTACACTACAAACATACATTTTAGTGTCTGAATTACTTATGAAAGTATTTTCAAATCTCTAAATGTCACATCTTAGCTATCTTACATGGAATTTTAGGGCATCCATTCAGTTTTTCACACATTCATCCAAGATATTTTTACTGAGTATCCTCTCCTTGCTAGGAACTAGCAAGATGCTGGTCCTAGATGCTGGAGCAAAAAACACCAAATAAGGTCCAGCTTCTGAGATGAAAAAATGTCTGGTCTTGTTGGGGAAGCTTGATACAGTGAAGGTAAATATAACCCAATGTGATGGCTAAATGATGAATTTGCCCATGGATCACTTAACTGAGCCTGAGAGGATAGACTGGAAGGTGAACAGGGAAGGCCTCCTAAACAAAAGGAAATACAAATGGAGAAAATCTGCACAGAAGCATCAAGGATCATCAGGATCTTAATGGCCAGCCGTGGATGCTCACCTCTGCAGAGCAGCCAAGATTAGTTTTGCCTTATTTGTAAGTTTTTGTCTCCTTGAAGGCCGTCCCCAAATGAGTTCTGGCCTCTTCTCCTTCTCAGTCCTCTGTGTTGAGCCACACACCACTGCTCACTGGTCCCCAGCCAGGCCTTTCACATCCATATATTTTCATTCTTGCTGGGCTTGTATTTTCTGTCAGGAATGCCTGTCACCCCCTCAATGTCCACTGAGCTCCTATTCATCCTTCAAGGTCCAGCACAAATGCCACCTTTTCTGTGACTATTTCCCTACCTCTGGGCAATCACAGCCTTTGAGACATTGCATTATAGTTACATGTTTGCCTCTCTAGGTTGCAAGCTTCTGGAGGACAGAAACTTTTTTTTTTTTTTTTTTTTTTACAAATAGTTTATTGTCCCCCCTCAGTTTTTGTCAGCATTCAAGAGTCTCTCATGGTTTGCCTCTCTCCCTTTCCCCCACCATTTCCCCCCTTCTTCTCCCCCTTGTTCCTCAGTTAAGTTCCTCCTAATCCTCCTATACGTGCAAACATA
Organism: Hyaena hyaena; assembly: GCF_003009895.1. Classification (NCBI taxonomy): domain Eukaryota; kingdom Metazoa; phylum Chordata; class Mammalia; order Carnivora; family Hyaenidae; genus Hyaena; species Hyaena hyaena. The sequence goes on along the minus strand of NW_024080675.1, from coordinate 2,124,735 downwards.
TGATATTTGTCCTTCTCTGCCTGACTTATTTTGCTCAGCATAACACCCTCAAGGTCCATCCATGTTGCTACACATGGCCAGATTTCATTGTTTCTCATTGCCATGTAGTATTCCATGGTATAGATAAACCACATCTTCTTGATCCATTCGTCCATTGATGGAGAAACTGCCTCTTAATCATTCTCACACTACCAATATTGATGAAGGAATGAAGAAACAAAGCAGCATATCAAAAATTCACATATATTGTTTTCATCCTTTCCAACACACAAGCCAGAGTCTCCCCAGTGCACGCTATAAACAGGAGTAAAAAAATTAGGATCCTGGTACTGGTTCCCAACTGTCAGCAGCACTTGCCTACCTTATGAAAGGAAGGCTCATTTGGTGATTTGCACATGCACAATTGCACCATAAACAAGCAGAAAAGAATGGAGAAACTTGGGAGCAAATTGATTACTCATGACTCCAATTACAACTAACAGCTCAATAAAGGCCCCTTTCAGATGCCTGTAATAATTCGTGCAGAGGACAGAGGGAGCCCTGCCAGGTTGGCATCTGGACCATAAAGGGTCAGGAAGCTTGGGCTGTTGTGTAGTGAATCATCCCAGGCAGGTCGCCTCAACTCCTCAGACCTGACAGGGCCAAGGTCAGGTTCAAATCTTCTTGGAACACTTTGCAGCACAATGAGGCACACTTTTCTGTGGCCAGGGCCTGTACCCCTTATCCAAGCCAGTCACCCAGAATTTGTTCCTCTTTAAGGACAGTGCTTTTAGATGCATGAAGATATGATTAACAAGATGAATGTGACAAAAATTTCTGCTGTTCATGTACTGCAGTAAACTCCCCAAAAAGACGAATGAGTGATAGACATGCCTCATATTTCAGGACCACGGACAGTACCTGGGAGAGGGTCAGACTACTCCCTGTTCATTCAAAAGCGTAGGTTTCAATCCAGAAATTCCTACTTAACCCTCAGTAGAGAGGGGTGGGTATGGAAGCTTCCCATGTTTCCCACCACAAATGCTGTGAGAAACCATATGAGTTCAAGGTGACTAAGGCCATTTATCACCACATTCAGTCTGGCACTAGTCATTACTTGGCATGTGTTAAAGGGTCAACAACTGTTAATGATGGCGAATGATAATCTATGTCTTGACGCTACTTATGATTAGAAAGAGCACAACATCTTTTCATACTCTATTGTAGGTCTTCATATTTCAGAGGAAACTATTCTGGCCACCAAGCAGAGAGAGAGAGAGAGAGAGAGAGAGAGAGAATATATATTTAAAACTAGGATGGGGGGAAAGTCTGTATTTCAATATGGAAACCTTATTTTTGATCAGCAAAACCAAGGCAGATCTCAACAGGGTCTCCTTTATGCTAAGTATATGACAGTTCCAATGTGCACATAGAAGCTTCCATTACTCAAGAAGTACACAGGACACAGGAGCAAGGCATCTGTTTAACTGTTTAACAGGAGGAAATGGTGCAAAAGGATGTGTACAACTCTAATCAAAGAGGCAAGATGAGATATAGATAATCTCAAAAATATATATCCAGATATTTTACCACTAGACACACAGGAATTACACTGACCTCAAACAAAACAAATTCCTTTTAATCAAGGCATGAGAGAGTCTGGTTCTTTAGAAATGCTTGGCAAGCCTTCTCTGGAGTCCAGCTTCGGCTAACATGGAAAAGCCAACTGCATTTTCAGCCTCTCTCCAATATTCAAAATAGTCCAAAAGACTGTAATGGGATGGGAAGCAGCAAAAAAATTAAAAACAAAATTCTTCTGAAGCCTGTCTTCTGTCTCTAGGGATTTGCACAACTAATGCCACAAGGATCTCGACAATCTTCTGAACAAGAAGTTGATCTGAACCACAAAGCAAAATAACACATCTGTGGATGGACCACTAAAGCAGGATGATGACACTTGGGGGTTCTAAATCTGTGTTCTCTGTGATCAGCAGACCACCTGTAGCAGAATCACCAGGTACCTGTTAAAATGCATGTTCTTAAGGAACACCCAATATTTACTGACTCTTAATCTCGGGGGGTTGGCACCAGAGCCTAAATTTTTAAATAAGTTCTTTGGGAACTACAGTTGGCAGACAACTGCTTTAAGCCATAATGAACTGAGGCTTAGGAACTTGAAGACTCTTGGCCTTTTTCCCCAAGTTCTGATGAGTTCTGTGTTTCTAGACTGTCTTTGTGCCTTCTTCAGTGATTACCTCAGCCTGAGTCCAAGTGAACAAGACTCTGAATATCTTTACAATGCCTGGCACATGATGAATTCTTAATGAATGGTGGATGGTGCAATGGGTGAATAAACTATATGTAGAGGTCAAATAGATGGACAGGTGATTGCATGGAGGAAATAATGAAGGCTAAAGGAGATATAATAGATTTCAACATAGCAATTACAAAACATGAATTTGGAGTGAATTTTTTACTTTGATGATATGAAAATCCTAAATAAATTTCTCTCTGGTCATTCCATATCATTCATTTGAAATGGGAAAATAGTGGAGACCACTGGTTTGAGGTATGTGTGCGGGCATATATAATGTGCATGCACACGCGTGCGCGCACACACACATACACACAGAGGCACACACAGCCACCCAGGGATCCAGATGCCACATTCAGTCCTAATCAGCTCAGCAGGAGGAACCAGCTTCAGACGTGTTTACTAAGGAAAAGCTCAGCCTTGGGTAGTCATTTCAGTAGAAAGTGCAGGTCTCCATTTGGATGGTGTTACCACTTAACATGGAGCATAAACAGAGCCAGCAAATATCTTGCTGGCAATTGGCTGGGCTGGACTGCTGCTCTTCTCTGATCCCTAGTCATCAGCATCTCAAACTGCCAAAGGGCCTTTGTTGGGCACTTTTTTGTAAAAGACATTTTCCAGAGCATTTCAGATGTGGGTCCCTGTCCCTTGGAGACTCAAGAGCCAAAGCAAATACTGGCAAGTAAGAATACAAAGGCTACCAAGTTTAAAAAGAAAGCTGAATGAGGGCAGCTGAGGTTGGATTATGGATGGGTCTGTGAGGAATGGGCAGAAAAGGATTTAAAAAAATCATTTCCCTTTGATCCAATCTGTACTTTTAAATTCCCTTGCATGTAGGTGGAGAGGGGAAGATAATTTAGGGCATGGGGTTCATTTATGAATTAAGGGACCAAATCAATCACAATAAATGTGTTATTCTTTAGGTTTTCTTACATTTTATATTTCCTTATTCTTCCTGCCACTGGCCTAAACTTCACTTTACCCATTAAGATCAAGAAGAAATTCAGCGTCTTTCCCCCATGCTTCAAAATCAAGTGGAAGATTCTGGTGAACATACTCCAAGTCTAGCATTAACTACTTAGGGCAGTAGTGTCACCCTGACACATGGAAGGGGATGTTCAAACACACTATGCATTGAGACATGGCCCTCCCAGCCAGCCAGCTATAACTCCACATTTTTCTCCACTCAAGAAAGCATACTGGAACACAATGAGTGGGAATGGCATTATTACAGCCATCATTTTGAATATCGCGTAATTTTTTACAGTAAATCATCTGAAAATGTCATTGTTTACTGTCATTAGTAATAAATTACTTGCAAAACACCTCCTAAATTATTGTGAAAAAGAAATCAATCTATCTTACTCAACAATAGACAGAGTACTTTTCAGAAAAAAATGAAAAGTCCTAGCAAACTGATAAGGCCCTTCCCCTTGGGTGAAGATGGTGACTTCTTTCAAAGACATGTTATCAGTACTCCACAAATAGCTCTCAAAGTGTACAAATGCAGTATTAAGTCAACAACAGAGCCACATAATGCTGTAGGTTCGCCAAATTACCTTGCTTTGAGCCTTACTATATCTAAAGAATATCCATTGTCTTTTTTTGCTCACCCCACCCTGTTTCATGGATATCAACCACCCAGGCCTGGTGAGATCAGTCAAGGAAGAGAGACTGGAGCAAAAGGGCCCTCTCTATTCATTTCTGCAGGCACCTCTCAGTAAAGCCAAAAGTCTTACTCTAACAGAAGGTCAGTGGTCTTGTTTTCCAGAACAATTGCAACACAGGGGGTGAGATTAAAATAGTCAAATCTGTCAAGTGTTAAGGATAGAACGTGGCCCACAGCAAATGCTGGAAGTGTTGGCTATCGTGGGGGTGATGACCTCTCAAAGCTGCGGCTGAGAACTATCACTGCCTGAGGCTAGGCAGGAAAATTAGACTCACTGTCTGATTTCTCTTCTTTCTAAAAGGTAGCGCTGGTATCAGTTCCAAATGGACATGGTCAGGGGTGACACCCTTGGGTGTCAAAACACAGTACATCTAAGTCAGAAAGAGGTTCTGATAGGGATGTGAGAAAAAGGACTGGAATGGCTCACACCAGTTTCCAGGTGACCTCAGGTACAGTGACTTCTTCACAAGTCACCATTTCTAAGGGCAGCAAATGGCTTTGAACTGAGAAGCAGATGAGTGGTATCACGCAGTCTCATTTCTACCTCTGATCTCTTCCATTTTTGAGCATATCTAGTAGTCATTGATGAAACTTGCTATTTCCTCACACTTTTTGTCCCAATGCAGTTCTTCTGGTGCCTTATTATTTGGAGGGAGGGTCAGGGGTAGATAGGGGCAGGATGACTTTCTGGAACGCAGGCAGTCAGATGAAGCAGAAAGCAAGGTGAACTCAGCCTGAATTCCTGACCTGGCCTCAGGGCTGCAAGGCCCTGCAGCAAGCCTCTTACCTGGTCTAGAGCCCAGAAAATCCTTGTGTTTAGCTGCATCCTTTTCAAATGACACTTAAAACAATTTGCAATACTCATATGCCTACTTACGGTTTGATCACAATCAAACCAAGTAGCATTTCTGTTTTCAACCGTGATCTGCAATATACTTGATGGCCATTATAGCCCTCTCCTGTGGACAACATCCAGGCAGACACCAGGGCATTCACCTTACTTGTCCTGTCTTTATAACTCTCCTCCTCCTTAGTAAAGATGAGGATTCTGTTGTCTGCAAGACAGCTGAATCTATGACACAGAAGAAGCCTGCTGATTAAATAAGGAGAGAAGATTTGAGAGTTGTCTCCACCCTGCTATTTTCTTATGTTTTCTCTCCCCAGCTGGGTTGCAAGCTTTTTAAGAGCAGAAATGATGCTGAAATATTTCTGGCTTTCCCATCACCTTCCCTAGCTTCCTATGAAAGGTTATTTATGGTTACAGTAATAATGTAGACATAGCTCTTGATGTTTTATAAAATGCTCTTATACTTGGAGTAAAAATTCTTTCGGTCCCTTATCCCAGAGACATAAAGACACTGGTCCACATTATCAGAGAGGAGAGGCAGGGCCAGGATCTGGATCTGCGGCTTTAGAAACCTTTACCACCACCATACAGGCCCTCACAATGGTGGGTCCTCTTCTCTGTTTACCACAAGATGCCCTCTCTTCATAGACAATTTATTTACAGAGGCTTAAATAAGTGAATTTAATAATGTGGAAATAGGCATGTTACAGGAAGGGGGAGTAACTCAAGGTCTTATTTCCAGTTACTGGGAAGATTTTATGAAAGAATTGGGATTTCAAGAAATGATGCAAGTCCTTTAAAAAAATGCATAGTATAAATTCTGATTAAACCACCTCTTTAAAAAACACACGTGCTGCTATTCAAATACAGAGCTGTCTTAGAGAGGCTCTGATGGAGTTCTCAGGTAAAGCCACAGAGTTCCAGGTACATTTATTAAACTCACAAATCATTACTTGAGCAAACACTGAGCAAGAATCAATATATGAAAAGTACGCTCTGCCTGATTCCTCTTCCCAGTTCAGCAGGATGCTTCACCACCCACCCTGAGAAGGAGAGATCATGCCTTTTATCTCAGTCATTTCTGATTTTCTGTGCAGAGCTGACTTGTGTCAGGTTGGAGCAAATGAAACAAATAAGTGCTCTCCTGTAGCCCGAGGCCCATGGTGCCACGGAGGTACACAGGCCCCTGAGCATCTCTGAGTCATTCAGGAGCCTGTCAGATTGGAGGAAACTCAGACCAGCCATGATCATAGCTATGTCTAAAATCATGGTGGCTGCAGCCCCTACCATCAGGCCACAGCTCTGAGAAGGGTTAGCTGACTGACGATCAATTCCTCTTGCAGGAAATGCTTCCCAAGCCCCACCCTTGTCAGGCAGAACTGAGTAACCCTGTGTGGGCTCCCCTGGGATATACTGCCAGCTCAGATATCGACTCAGCAGCCTCACATCCAGAAACCAAGAGGCCCACAGAGAGCACATGAACAGGTTGGGAGAGGTGCCTGGGAGATGGTAGGTCAGACACAAAAGGGCATGATTTGTGCGCAAGCCCCAGAGCTTTTCCCAGTGACCGGAGTCTACACTCACCTCGGTTGTTGCAGAATTCAGTGTACATCCTTGCTCTGTGCTCTGCCACAAGCCGCTGACTCGTCTATTGTGTGTTTGTGGCTTGAGGTTCTTCCCTCTACCTATTTTCTAGGACAGAACGTCGCTCAGACTTCAGCACACAGGAGGCCCCAACACTGAGGCCCCACATAGGCTATTCAGAGCCCAGAGTGTAGCACCTGAATCCTTCAGATGCCCAGGACCCTCAATCCATCAGTGGAAAAGATAAGCTCCTTTCTCCTTGCTTTTGGTGACAGGAGAACCAGGGGAGCAAATTATCACTTAAATGAAGCAAGGTAAATGGAAAACAAAGTCATCTGACATAGCCTATTTTTTTTTTCTTTCTCCCCCCAAGTTCTTAGAATGTATTTCTTTCTCTTCTCAGAAAGCTGTGTAAACTGAGCACACATTTTCTAAGTGGAGCTCCAGACAAATGAGTTTTAGTTTGGAAAATGTTCTGACTAGAGAAAGGAAGCAAAACTCATGGGATTTTGGCTAAGGGTTGGCGTTTCTCAAGGATCAATCTAGACTATGCTGAGTGACTACAGAGCAGCACAACACTTCTCTGTTATGGGCAGATGAAGTGGGGGATCTGAGAGCACTGATGAAGCCCCTTACCCCTCAGTCACTTTCCATACCAGCCTGTCACAACACCATCACACCATTAAAGATTAATTGATAAGGTCCTGTGTTAACATTTATGTTTTCCTTTGAGCAAATTCAGGACATCACTATGGTTATTAAAATTGGATTGCCCTTTGAGAAGAGTAAGTCATACCAGTTACGGGAACATACCAGGGCACTCCTGAAATTTTAAACTTTGTTGGCTTAGAGGAAGACCTTTATAACGGACAGTCAGGGGAAGGGACATGGATGCTTCTGAAGAGAGCAGATTTAAGCAGGGCCTTAAAAGGAGAGGCTGGGATGGGGGATCAAATTAATTTGTAGTGTACAACAAACAGGGAAAGATTAGAGGACAAGTTGCAGTTGCTCCTTTATTCTGTACTGTGCAGTGTCTGGTCATAAGTACTCTTTTTACCTTTCATCTCCAAAAGTTAATGCCAGAAGTATCTTCAACTAGTCTTTCCATTTCTCACATTTCCAAAGTCATGCTCAGCTCCCCTAGAGTAGATAAAGCAATCCTGGCTCAAATGGCTCTGTCCATGGTGCTACCTAGGCAAGGTTCTGAAATCTTGTGCAAAGGAAGCAGACTTCAAATAAACAAAGTCCAAATTTACATAGCTGTCATTATATATCCTGCACCCAATTTCAAAGGATGATGAACTTACAAAGCAGATGAACTGGGGGGAGTCATGGTAGTTGGTTACATGTGAGGATATCCTGCTAAGCCCCTTTAAATAGGACCCCCTACTCCTCAGCCAGTCCTAACTACTCTCAAGCAGCAGTCCCCTGCAGAGACCTCACTAAGAAGCTGTTTCTTCTTTAGGGGTCAGAATACCACTAAAGAATTCCCAACAAAGTGTTCCAGAAGGAGCAAGGAGCAAGAGGGAAAAACAGAAGCCCCCCAAAAAAGGCCCATAGGAAACGCAACATTTCTTTCTTTAAGTCTTACATTTATCTTACAGTAACTGCATTGCATTCTACTACACAAAGCACATGCTTTTGTTCTTTCATAATCCCCCCTAAATTTCTGGGTACAGTGGATGCTCCTGGAAGCAGACAGGGACACTCCCAGGTGGCTCAGACTATTCTCTGGCCATCAAAACCCGTGTGGGCAGATGCCAAGCCCTGTGGCAGCGGAGGACAGTGAGAGCCATAGGCCCAGACTTTGTGATGGCCAATCTGCTCATGGGGCTTCTTAGGAACTGAAGAGGGTGCCCATTTAAAGCCTTAATGGTACCTACCCCACAAAGTTGTTCAAAGAATTAAAGGAAATAATAAATGTGAAATGCTCCATGTCAAGCACTCAAGAAATGTCACTATTAATATTAATATTTCTTCTCCTATTTACTTAAAAAATTGACAATATCCTCCTCTTACTCACACTTCTCTGGAGGTTACCCAAGGCTACAACACCCTCTGTAATTGGCAACCACCTAACTCTCTAGCCTTATTTTCTGCTTCTTCCTTCCAGTTACTCAGGCCTCAGACTCTACCATTTGGCCTGGAATGATCTAGAGTCACCACACTTCCCATGCTCTTTCTCACCTTGGGATTGCTGTGCATGCTGATCATACCTGGAATGCCCACCGCACAGACCTCACATTCTACCAGTGAACTCTCCCTCATTTGATGGGATCCACAAGGAGGCAGCATCTGGTCTGCAAGATTTCTCAGCTCCTTCCTAACTCCATGGGCCTACTGTGCATCCCCAAGGCAACAGTCATCATGCACTATCTCCATCATTTGTCCTTTGTCCATTTCATCTTTCAGAAGTCTAGCTCCTTGGGGAGTGAGACTTCATCTCTGCTATCTTATCCACACACTGGACATTCAACAAATACTTGGTGAATAGTGTGTTATGTGGCTGTTTTGGGGGGTGTTTATAATGCTGGGAGGGGGTGATGGGTGCAAAGGAAGATGGAAGATATACATGCTCCACTCTAGAGCCTGTAAAAAAGGATTGTCATGCCCCAGAGGGCAGGGATCCCATCTATAAAAGACTGCTAGTCAGTCCTCAACCCAGTGCTGCAAAACAAGAGGGCTGCCCAAAAGATTTCTATATGTTGACCACAATGGGAACAGAGTTTTTACTTCCCTGTGAGTCTCTCTCTCGGTCTCTTTCACACACACACACAGCACTTTAGCTATTTCCTGCCACTTCAGTTTTGCCAAAACTATTTCTCTTACATGGGTGTTTTATTCAAAACTCTGTATTTTTTCATTATATTCATTTTCATTATCTTATCCATTTTGCTATCTGCAGGCTGCATTTTTAACTTATTGTCTTTTGAATTATCTTATCTATTTTTTTAGTCTTAGATTTTTAAAAATGAGATTCTCTTGGGGAAAGGCAATAGCTATGAAACTGTCCATGACCAGGAAACAGAAGTTCCGTAGAGTCCCTGCCCTTGAAAGCTCCCAGATTAATGATAAATACAGGGGGGAGGGAAATCCTGAAAAACAAGACATATCAATTCTTGAAAGGGACACAAAGATGGGCCCCAAATAGTCCCAAGCACTCCAATACTCACACTGCAGGGGGCTGAGTGAAGGAGGAGGCTGGAGGGGCTGGAAGGTTCAGGGGAGTGGCTTCTCAGGCAGGTGTGACTACCTCCCCAATCATGAGGCTGTAAACCCTCAAAGGACTCACACCTCCTCCACGGGTCTGTGGCACAGTGTGGGTTACCACAAGTGTGATTATGAGGTTGGGTGCCTGAACTCCTTGCTCACAAAAGAGGCTTCAACACTCTCCTTTGTCCTTCCCTCAAGAAATATCACCATTCATGCTGAATGACATGATTCAACTTTTCCTAAAGGAGGCTCTAGCCATGTTCTGGTATAGAACTGAAAAATGGCCAAAGCCAAGCAGTTATCAGATCTTTTATTTCCAGTTGCTCTATGCTCTAATATCCGATTTCCACCAGACTTTCCAGTGAGGAGTTGGAAGAGAGCAAAGGTGGTCACTGGGCAGCCAGAGGCCACAGCAAAAAGCATCTGTTCTCAAGATGCTGGTGCGAGTGGTTCTGGCTAAGGGATTCAGTCACAGAGATAGCAACAATGTGGGGAGACAGCCAAAGGGAAGAGATCGAGGGAAAGAAAAGAAAGTCATCTGGTGCATAATGAGAAATTGGGCTTTTGTAGGCTGGGTGTGTTTCACCCTTTGTTCATGAGCAGAAAACCATATGCTTGTCTGCTATCTTATCTTTTGGCATTTAGAATTATGGACCTTCGCTCTTCATTCAATTAATATGACTAGCTCAATTAACATTTTATGTTCCTATATCCAGGGCGTACACCTCTGGCCTCTTTCCTCTTCTAGCAGAACTTAATCTTCAGATCATCTCAGTCTTATGACATATATATATACACACATATATATGTATATGTCATATACATATATATACATATATATACACGTCATATACATATATATACATATATATACACACATATATGTATATGTCATATACATATATATACATGTCATATACATATATATATATACACACATACACACACACACACATATATATGTATATATATACATACTGATGACTCCCAAATTTATACAGCCCAGGATCTGAATCTGAATTCCTGATCCCCGCCTGCCCCACCCACCCACATCCCTCACACCTGATCCTCTAAAAGTCTTCATCACCTTAGGAACAACTCCATCCTTCCAGTCAGTCAGGCCAAAGGCCTCACAATCGTCCTCTACTCTCTCTTATACTCCCACAGGAAAGTCTGTCATTGTATGCAACCACTCTCCCCCACACCTCCACTGCAACTGTCTGTCACTGTTATTCCTTATCTAGATTATTGCAGTGTTTTTCCTGACTGGTCCCCCTGCATCCACCCTTGCCCTACTCTACTATGTTCTCAATCTAGCTACCAGACCAGTCTTTCAAAATCTTAGTCAGAGCACATCACTCTCCTGCTCAAAATTGTCTGATGGTTCCACTTGCCTTGGAGTAAGAGTTAACATCCACATACTGTCCTACAGTGTGAGTCACCTACCTCAGTCTCTCTAATATCATCTCTCACCATATTCCCCTCACAGACTCCACCCCAACAGTATTGGCCTCTTTGCTTTCTTTTGTACACTTTGAGGCATTTGCACTTGCTATTTCTTCTGTGTGGACCGTCTTTCTCAGATATCCACACAGCCTATTCCCCTCACATAATTTGAGTCTTTGCTCAAATGTTTTCTAGTCTGTGAAGGCTTCTCTGACCATTCTACATCAAGTGACCCGTGAAGGCAGCAACTTTGTTCACTGATGTATCCCTGATATACAACACAGCCTGACACATCAGAAACACTCACATATTTTTTTAAAATGTTTTATTTATTTCTAGGAGAGAGAGAGAGAGAGAGACAGCGTGAGCAGGGGAGGGTCAGAGAGAGAGGGAGTCACACACTGAAACAGGCTCCAGGCTCTGAGCTGGCAGTCAGCACAGAGCCCGACGCGGGGCCCGAACCCACGAACTGAGAGATCATGACCTAAGCGAAAGTCAGACGCTTAACCAACTAAGCCACCCAGGCGCCCCAGAAACACTCACATATTTTTAATGATGAGGAAATCTAGCTAAAGATTGGCCTGTGATCCAAGATAGGACAACAGGACTTTCTCTCCTGGGTGTGTGAATCCCGAAGAATGGGAAGAGAGGAAAACCAATTGGAATGAATCCATCCAGCAGCAATGCCCTGACAGTCTTGTCAGCAGTCTGTCCTGTCCTGGATCTTATTTTCTCTCATCCCAATTCTTCAGCAAGACCTGTGACCTATTCTACCTTTTTCCAACAAAATCTCTTTTTCTCAAATTAGCCAGTGTCACTTTCTGCTTCCTGAAACAGTAACTCTAATTGGTAGTCCATCTCCTTTCCCAACCCCTGTACTCTCTTTTTCTTGGTTTCCCAGCTCCTCAGCAGACATGTTAGTTGCTCCATGAGACGACTAGTCAGTCTAGCTCTCTTGCTACTGACATTCTAAGAACTCTTGCTCTAAGATTCCAGTCCCCTACCAAAAATTCTACTGATGGGCTACCATATTTCTTAAAGCTAATGTGGGCTAATTCTCATTTTACTGAAAAAGAAAGGAAGGCCAAGAAGTTGAAGGGGGAAATTGTGTGACAAGAGTCCAGAATTTAGAGCTTGATTGCAAAGAAAGAACACAGAATTCAGAGAAGGACTGAGTTGTATGCTCAAAAATGCTCACTCTGTTTCTGGGCAAGGGCTAGAATAATAGGGTCAGACATCTTCCTACACAGTGTCCAGGACTAAACCCTTCATCCCTAATCATAGGTATCAGAATAAGACATCCTTCCAAGCAACAGCTGGAGGTCCCCACCAGACAGCATTTTTGCCTTTGAAAAGCCATGGCTGGTCACAGAAAATCATCAGAGACTATGCCAACCTCGCAGATCCAAATCCACAATGAGATCTGTCTGCTGAGCTGATGCTACTCAACTTCTCTGACATCACCAGGCCTGTTTTCACAGAAAGGAGACCAGCAGGGAAAAGAGAGAAAGAAATGTTGATAAAAGCTCCTTACTTGGGGCACCTGGGTGGCTCAGTTGGTTGAAAGTCCAGCTTTCGATTTTGGCTCAGGTCATGCTCTCACAGTTGTGAATTTGAGCCCCACAGTGAACTCTGCACAGACAGCACAGAGCCTGCTTGGGATTCTCTTTCTCTCCCTCTCTCTCTGCTCCTCCCACACACACTCTCAAAATAAATAAATACACTTAAAGAAAAAAGACTTTAAAAGAAAAACTTCTTAACAGTCTGGCATGAGTGCTGCTGGAAGCCCTTCTCAACTCTAACTAAAAATGTTTGTAGTTTCATTTGGACATTGGCCACAGGGCTTTAACCAAAATGAATTTTCAGTCCAAGATATTTGGAAGTTTAAAAGTCACCTTAACTGGGGCGCCTGGGTGGCTTAGTCGGTTAAGCGTCCGACTTTCGCTTAGGTCATGATCTCGCGGTTCGTGGGCTCGAGCCCCGCCATCGGGCTCTGTGCTGACTGCCAGCTCAGAGCCTGGAGCCTGTTTCAGTGTGTGACTCCCTCTCTCTCTGACCCTCCCCTGCTCACGCTGTCTCTCTCTCTCTCTCCTAGAAATAAATAAAACATTAAAAATAAATAAATAAATAAATAAATAAATAAATAAATAAAAGTCACCTTAACTGCAAGGCAGATAGTCTATCAGCACCCTGGGCAGAGTGTTCCTCTGTGAGCCAGAAGAGGAAGGACCTCTGAGTGCACCCTCAACTCAGCTGGAGGGATAAGAACTAAGTAAAGATAGAGTTTCCTAGCAAAATTGAGACCTACCCAGGGATTGGAAGGAAGGGAGGTACTTGATGCAATAGAGAGAAGGGTGCACAAGGAAGGAGAACACAGATAGATAAAGACGAAAAAGACAATAAAGCATGACCCACTTATTTCCGTCAATACATTAGTGTTACCTACCACACCAGGAAATATCGTCTCTGGAAAGAATACCCCACCCTGTCTTCTTCTAATTATATTCAAATATATTCTACAAATAGAATCGCAAACTTCTGATAAAGCTTTTTCCATTCCCTCCTATCTTTTTAAAAATGGGTATTTACCTTCTAGGAATGGTGACTAGATTTAGAACTGACGAAATGTTAGCCATGCTAAGAGGCTTCTCACATCTAGTGTTGCTCTTCCTCATCTGATTACCGATAACAATTCTGTTGTTTCTGAGTGTATTTTCTCTTTTTTATTCTAAATCCTCAGTCCTACACTCTGCCAGAAGCTGTTCTCTTCTGGAAAGCCTTTAGAATTTTACTTACAGGCTGCCACTGTCTTATTTTCCTTGCCCTTTGTTATTTACCTGCTGGGGTTTAATTAGGTGGATTTGAAACAGTCTTATCTTTAGGGTAGTGACCTAATTTTCTCTTCCTCCCTGCTTTGAGACAAAGTTTCTGATAAAATTTTATGATTAAAAATATTTTTCTTTATTAAAGAGCCTTCTGAAGAACCAAACTCAGGTTAGTTAGAACCAAAACACACTCAGCACACTCAGGCTAAGACAAGGGAAAGGTAAGCTCAGCACTGAAACCAAAATTGAAGGCAATCCCTTCAATCATTTCTCAACAGAGTGACCAAGATACCTGTCCTCCTCTCATAGAAAATCGTTTCTAAAAAGACAAATAACTTTCACCTGAGAGGACACGTGCTCATTTAAACTAGTCCATTGCAGGCTTGGTAAACTGGTCACTGGGATCCTTCAAATGGCTGGCACATGTGTTGTTGAGTGTGACCATGAGGGTTTTCTGAATCATGTCACTATGTCACTACATGATCCACAATAATGAAAACATACAAAATAGTAGAATATAGCCAAACTTCTTCATTTTGGCTTCTGTAAGCAGAAGTCAATTTGTATCACTAACCTGAAACATGCTAGCAAATACAACACGCTCTATATACACGATGTAGGAAAATCCCAAAAGGCCAGAGAGTGCAGAAGGACCCAGGCCAACCCGACTCTTCCTTGGCTGTCTTGTTCCTTGGTCCTTGTGCTTGTACAAGAGGGAAGGGCAAAAAAGAGGAAGAAATAAGGACACTGAAAACACTACAGCTGCAAAAGAGAGGCCAGGCAGAAGTTAAGAAGTGAAGACATCTTTTCTTCCCAGGGCTCCCAGCCCTGGGATCTTGACACCAAGCTGCAAGTAAGCAATAGTTCCAGCCAAGCTCCACTGCAGGGAAGCAGTCATGAGGGGGATGGAGGCATGGGTGGTGGATGGAAAGTCTTCACAGACAACCCTATACGGACTATGCATCCCAAATGGCACAGATAGCAACTGCCCTCAGCAACTGGGCCCTCAGTGCCCAGGACCAGCCTTAGGTATCATGCAGAAAGAGTCAACCTCCTGCCATCCCTACTGGACACCCAAGGGGTTTTGATGATCCCTGTAGTGACATTCTGCATTAATTAACTTGATACCCATGGAAGAATATTCTAATGAACTGCATAAAGGAAATGTTCTGGGGGTCGGCTGTAGAATGCAGCTAGATTAAAAGGAGGGGACAAGGTTCCTGGTAGGCAAGATCTTCCTTAATTTGCCTGAATTAAATTGATTAGAGATAGTGCTCACATGACTCCTGGAAGGGAGAGAACTGGGTGAGCCACCAGGGCTGAGTCAGGAAGTCACCTGCTGGAGCCAAGGGCAGGAGGAGAATGTTTGTACGAATGCAGGCTTTCTCAGAAGTACCACACTGGGTCATGGAAAGTCTGAGAAAACAATAAGATCAACAAAAAACAATGGAGAAAATGACAATGGATCAAATCTAGTCACCATGAATTCTGAAGGAATCAATGATTCTATTCCTGAGAATTTGGTTGGAGTAAATCTTAGCAAAAGGGGACCATTGGCTCAAGGTGATCTTTGGCCAGAGAGAGTTTCATAAAATTCATAAAAGAATTTCCTCCATTAGACCAGAATTCCTGATGCTTTAGTACCCATGGCTTCCCTGGCTAAGTCCCCAGGAGAACCATGCTGGGGCCCAGTAGATGGGGAATGAGTGAGATTCCCAGTTTGAGAATTCCAGAACCCTCAATCTCCTGTGGGCAGGAGGAATCAGCACCCAGATCCTCCATCTCTTGCACTGTTTCTGACACAGCACTGGGCACACAGCAGGGCTTGCAGGACAGGGATGGGTTTGAGTAAGAGCATTGTGGTTCGGGGCCCTGATTATGTCCCTACTGCCCCCACCTTTCAGCTCTCATCTCCGCAGGAGAGATCAGGGAGAAGCTGCCTGGAAGATAATCATACCTGGGGACAGGTTTAACAAGCTGTGGGAGCCTAATGCAGAGTGAGTAGAGGAATAATGTACTGGAGAGGTTCAAGTTATGAAAACAGATGGAGGAAGCTCAGTTCGTTATGTGTGTGTGTGTGTGTGTGTGTGTGTGTGTGTGTGTGTGTGTGTGTTTTAGGGGTGGAAAATACTACAAAAGTACTTCAAAGCACTGTCCAGAAAATGCATGGCAGCAGGGAGGAAATCAAGAAAGAAGACAGAGATTAAGGCACTAAGCAGAAATTAAGAGTCAAGGAACAGGGCCAGTTGTAAAGGATTCATGTGATAAAGAGATTACTTCACAAAAGATGGAGGAGAAATGAGAGCTTCTGGCCAAAACCAAAGGCATGGAGAGCAGAAGAAAGAGATGAGAGCCTGGGACTGGGGGCCTGCCCAACAAGAAAGCCCCTGTCATTTTATTTCCCATGGGTGTCTGGAAGGCGCTGTGTAATTGCTTTCCCAGAGTTGTTCAGAGGCTGCTAATTAAACAATGAAAGTCAATCAGAGTGCCCTGGAGAGAGGCTCCTTGGGTGGATGGCAGGAACAAGGCAAGATCAGCCTTCCCAGGAGGGTCAGGATGCCTCAGGGAAAGCTCTGGGGGCCAGGTCCCTAGTCAGCTCTTCCTTTCAGGTAGAAAGAAATACTCCCCACTACTGTGTCTGTCTGGGCAGCCCTGGGACAGATAGACTGGGTCTCTCCACTGTCCTTAGCTGGCCTGGCAGCCTGGGGGTGCTGGTTACAACTAAAGAGTGGAGCTGAGGAGCCCTTGAGGATTCTCACAAAGCCAGGCTGAATACATGGGAATCAGGAATCTGGGAGTCCAACACAAGCACCTATTTTTAGGTATGGGGACAAAACGGGCTAATGTGGCCTCTGGCCAGCCCATCGAGAGAGATCATGACTGATTAAATATTTGAGAAGCCATGAGTCTGCTGGTGATAAACCCAAACCTCAGAAAAGCAGGATCAGCCTCAGAATTGGAAGTGATCCTACTCATTCACCTCCAAAACATCAAATGCTTACTAAGTGCCAGGGTTGTAAGCAGAGCTGTCCCACAGTGACCCTGAGGTCTCACTCTGCATTGTCTATCTGGGCAGTGAGCTGGCTGGACTGCTTTTCCCTGTGGGAGGGATTATATCCAAGGTCTGCCTCCCAGGGGTTGGGGCTTCCACTCTGTTGGGATGGGGGGGTCTACGGCTTCTTCTGGACTCAGGGATCTCCAGGTCCAGGAAGCTAGCTTTCTAAGACCTCCTGTAACCAGTGAGCTCCCCAGATCCAGCATGCCCATGCCAAGGCCTTTCTGTGTCCCTTCTCTACCAGCTTGTTCTATCACACTATAAGGGGAAAGTTGGGCAAGGGGTAAGGGGCCCTCCACTGGAATGCAGACCCCAAATGGGTGCTAGCACCTCTCTGTGAGGTGATGACAGGTCCAAGGAACCCATGCCACTCTACTCTTACTGACCGTCTGCTGTAAGGCTGCACCAGAACCCATGCTGTGTGATACTACAGAACTTGTCCCAAACCCTAATGCAATGGTTCTCCAGATTAGGGGGCATTAGGATGACCAGCAGGGTGTGATGAAATACAGTTTCCTGGGTTTATCTCCAGATATTCTGTCAATAGGTCTAGAGTGGGGCAATTTGTCTTTCTAACCAGGGTCCACAGCCTGAGAACTACTGCCTAGTGCCTGAGAGGGAAAGATCAGGAGCCCACCCTCAAAGACACAGGTAGTATTAATTACTAGGGATACAGCAGGGGACAAAACTACTCTGAGAAGCAAATATCAAATGAAGACTGTGTATGTAAAATTATCAATTGCTTAAGTGGTATGAAGGGGAAAATATGTGTTCTGGGTAAATATGGATGTTACAACTAACTTGAATCAGGAAGCATGAGGGTCAGAGGTCTCTGTAAGGAAATGCATTATGGGTGCCTTATGTTGCCTCGCTTTTCTAGGGCAGGCAGGATTAAAATATTCTTTGTTTTTTAAACCTGCAAATTCTGGTATTTGTTATATTTAAAACTCTATTTCCAGATGTCCATTTGCTCCTGAAAGTAGCTGAAAAGACCTTTTGTAAACTATATATGCCCACTGAGAGACAATGGTTATCAGACTTGAAAGCCATCCACCTGGTGTAACACAGTGCAAGGCAGGTGTCGTGCTACAATATGCCTCGGCTCCACTCTGGGGCAAAACTGATTTCACTCTGCCAAGGTACCACAGCTTCAAGGGCATGAAGGCCAGGTCCCAGGCTGACACATAGTGTGTAAGATACAGGAGGCCAGCAGGAACCAACATGCCACACTCTTGGGTGCAGACAGATTCAATGGGGGAGGAGGGGAGGGGTGGATATTTAGGTTCTCTTTCTCCATGATCAGCATTCGTGAGCCTCACCGTGGTCTCTGTCACTGGGGAAGAACAGTGGAGTCCTAGGGACCAGCCTGGAGAGATAGAGATTCCCTGTCCCTGGTCAAGTGTGTTCCTCAAAGTGCCATCAACTAACAACAGCAGCATCACTTGGAGGCTTGTCAGAAATGCTAAATTTTGACTCCCCTACCCCAGATCTGAATTATAATTTGGATTTTAACAAGACCAAAGAGATGATTTGTGTGCAAGACACTAGTTTACAGAACTAAGACCAGGAATGAGGTAGCTCCCTTGGCCACCTGCCTCTGTCAATAGAAATGTTCTCAGGGCTTGTTTGGGGACATCTAAGGCTGATCACCATCTCACTGAAGGTGCACACAGGCGAGTGGGCTAGTGGAAAGGATGTGGGATGTGGAGTTGGATGATACGAGTTTAAGTTCTAGTTCTTAGAACTACATCCTACATTTTACTTCTCTGAACCTCAGTTTCCCCACATTGAAAACAAGAGTAGTAATAGTACCAACCTCGCAAAGTTGTAGCAAGGATCAGTTGAGATAAAATATGTGAAAATGCCTTGTCCAATGGCATTTTCCAATGTGCAATGAAATGAATGTGCAATGTCCAATGAAAATGCCAATGTTAAAGTAGGTGCTCACACACAAAGATGTGCACACGTTACAGAGTTTGAAACCCAGTCCATTTTTTTCAACAGACCTAGCTTACACTGAAAATATCCAAGGGCAGTGACCCATAGGTCCTGACAAGTTCATTCTGGGCACAGAGTGGGGGAAAATCAGACATAGCTGTGGGTCTGGTGGAAACTGAGTCCAGGACAAGGCTCAGGAATTTAACCTCTCCTCCCAAATCTTGAGTTCTATAAGCCAAGTCATGGCAGAGAAATCAGTCTTCTAATTGTACCTTAGGATCTCTTAAGCTGTAGCTGGTGGCTTTTTGGTCCTATTCATAGCTGGGCCAGGATGGGATTATCCTGGGGAATCAAAGGATAAAGATGGGAATTACAAGTCAAGCAGGGCCTGGAGGAGGGAATGTGCCAATCAGAGAGATTCCAGAAGCCTCTTTCTACTGCTGTCTAGCTTAACTCATTTGTACTTGAGGCTCTCCAGAGCACAGAGGGAGGACAGATACCCTTGGAATCCAAGTTTAGTAAGGATGGTAAAAATACTAGAGCTTACTTAACTTTCATATTATACAATTAATGAAACTGAGGTTAAGAACTTGACCTCACAGGAAACTCAGGGTGAAACTCACATCCTAACACTGGTTCAGGGCACCAGGTACTTCCCCCAAGAGGTCATGATCCATTCAATCACTCAGGAGCCCATAGAGGAAGAAGGATGTAGAGATGAGCTGGTGGAGAAGAGTTTCCTGAGGAGGGCTTCATGGAGGAGGCATCTTTGAGTTGTGGCTCTACAGAAGGGAGGGTTTGGTTTGGGATCCAATCCTCCAAGGCTCTCTTTGATGTGAGAAAGGCATGGAGTTGGGAGGAGTGAGGAAAGAAGGGTTACCTGGAAGGGTCAGCTACATGGATGGAGTTAGAATTCGGGCTGGTGTGGGGGAGACCAGACCAGGATGCCAAAGAGTTGGTGGAAAGTTCAGAAGTCACATTTATGAGACTGTGTCTAGGGGCAGCTTCAGAAGGCCTGTGCAGGGCCGGGGCCAGATGCCCACTTACAGGTGAAGAAATCAGTTAAGTGCTTTTATGACAAATGACCTCAGAAAGATGGAGCCAGACTTACAATTCAATTCATAGGAATTTTCAACAAGAGCCAGGAGAGACTGAGTGTGGAGTAGGGTAACCAGTGTGTCCAGGACTGATGAGTTTCTCAGGATGTAGAACATTAGAGGCTGAAACCAGGACAGTTCCATACAAATTGGGATAGCCTATCACCTTAGTGTGATGGGCGTGGGCCACTAGGGGAGCAGCCTAGCCTGGGGGTGCCTGTTAGAGGCAGAGGTGAAGGACAGACAGACTGAAAACACAGGGCTGAAATCCCCCACTTCTGGGCTTGAAGTGCAAAGGTAGGTGAATGGCAACTGAGTTGTGATTCTAGTAGCTTAAATTATCATTTACTATGTGCCAGGCACTGCATGAAAGAATGCAAGGAATAAAAATAGGAATAGGGCCTCCAAATCCACAGGAAACATCAGATATGGGCTCAATTGTACATGAAAGCATGAACGATACCTCCTTTAAAGGACCAAACAAAATACCCTGGAAAGACAAATTAAAGAAGAGAGAGATTCTAGTTGGAAGTAGACTTGGGGAGGCTTTGAGTGGGAAAGTAGAGTCTGAGTTGGGTTTTGACAGCTGGATTGGGATCAGTGGAAGGAGGTGAGATAGAGTGAGGGGCACACAAAGTGAGAGGACACACATGGAACTAAGTATATGGCACGTTCTGGAACTGTCAGTGCAGCCGGGCATCAGACAACAGCAGGAGGGTGTAATCTGCCCTGCAGTGGGAAGTACAGGGTGACAGGGGATCCCTGGACTTTATTCTGAAGCTATAAGGAACCATCAAAGGTTTTCAGATGAGAATCTGAGAGATCAGAGCTGGAAGGTCAACAAAAGTTGTTCTTAACCATCTGCCGTGGATATTACTTAACAACATCTCACAACCTCTGCCAGCAGGAAGTTCTCTCTAACGTCTAACACAAACCTCTTTTCTGAGAGCCTGGTGCTTTGTGTGTCTTGTCAATATCTCTTTCAAGCAGAGTTCCACTGGGTTCTAAGTGCACTCCTCATGAGAAAAGCAAAGGAAAATATTTTAGTCCAAGATTTAAAGGAACTAGGATGAACCAAATACTTGGACCTTATTCTATGAACCATCCTGGAGAAGGAACACAGCTTACACAAGAATATTCCTCATGAGAAAAAAAAATCCTATGCTAGGAAGGGACTTGAGGAGGTAGAGGAGGAGGAGGAAGAAAAGGAGGTGGAGGAAGGAGAGGACAAAAGGGGAGCAGAGGAGGAAGAGGAAAAAGCGAGGGAAGAGGGGGAGGAAAAGGGTGGTGTCATGAGTTAAACTGCAACCCCCCCCCCCAAATGTCCAAGTCCTAAATCCCAGTACCTGGAAACGTGATCTTATTTGGAAATAGATCTTTGCATGTCTTCTTTGCAGATGTAATTAATTTAAGAAGAATATGGAGATGAGACTGTTCTGGAATTAGGGCAGGCCTTGAATCCGACAACCAGTGACTTTATAAGAAAAGGAAAGGTTGATTGGACACACAGAGGCAAGGGATGAAGGCCGTCTGCATACAGAGGCAGAGACCAGAGCTATGTTTCCACAAGCCAGCAAGGGCCTGGAGCGACCAGAAGCAGGGAAGGATTCTCTCCTAGAGCCTTCTGAGGGAGCACAGCCCCACTGACATTTCGCTTTTGGACCTCTGGCCTCCAGAGGTGTGAGAGAGTCAATTTCGTTTGTTTTCAACTGCCCAGTGTGGGATCATGCATGATGGTAGCCACGGGGGAGTAATACACTTGGGGAAGCCCTGGCTGGTGTGTCAGGAGGTGGATGGGAGATGCCACAATGCCACTCTCTAGAAGTTTCCAATCTGACGGTTTTCTTTTCCTTGGCAAGCTCAAGACTGACGATGAAAGTCAGACTCCTGCACCATACTGGCCACATGTAGACACTAGGAAGAGCATGCAAACAAAGTGGAAGCTAGGTCAACAACAGCTGAAACTTGGAGTCTCAATGCCATGAGCGGCCTAGGAGAGACAGAAGCCAGGCTCCCCTGGGAGGCTGCTCTTGGCCTCACTGAGGGGAGGAATTAGCATCTGCCCTGCACATTTGTTCCCAAGCTCTGCGCTGCGGCCTTCGATGCACTGTTTCCCACTGCTTCCATGAAGGAGTATCTTTTGTGTCCTGAACCAAAGCCTCAGGATCATAAGTAACCTACAGTAAACTCCCTGTGGGGGGTGTAGCCATGAATCATTTGTAAATGCCATGAAAGGTCCCTGGCCTAAAAGGCCCTGGACTCAAAGTACATAACATGTACAGTTTCTTTGCTCCCTTCCCCACCCTACGCTCTGCCCACTGTAATTACTAAGGATTTAAGGCTCCGGCCCATGGCCCCAAATGGGGATATTTACCTTTTACAAAGTACACACATGGACAAATAACAACTGACTGCACATGGCACTTCACAGGGTTTTCAAGCTTACAAATGTCAGGCTAATCTTTACCTGTAACCCAAAGGGGAAAAGAAACTTCCATAGCCAAACCGAGCTGACCCCACAACCCCAGTTGGTAGAGGAACAGGATGCTGGGCAGTGATCAGATCCAGCAAGTGTTGGTGTATTATCCAGCCTCCTTTAGTCTAATCACTGATGGGAGACACGCGTGTGCGCACATGTACACACACACACACACACACACACACACACACACACACACACCACACGCAGCAGCAGCAGCAGCAGCAGCACTGCTGGCAGACAGACCAGTCCACTGAGAAGCCTACAAACTTCCAGCCAAGGGTGATCACAGGATGTGCACACACACAGGCAAACAGTACCAGGCTCTGCAGAAGGAGACGGTGGCCAAAGCCCAGGCAGTGACCAAGACACACCTGCTTATGCTCCATCCTCCTGCAGGATCCCCAAGCCCACAGAGCAGTCACCAGCAGTGGGAGAAAGGGAAGGAGGAAGCATGGAGCATAGAGGGTGCCACCCTGCTCAGAGTGAGGGATGCAACTCTGCCATCAGGGAAGCTGCTGGAAACGGTTGGTTACAGATTCCAAGGAGTTGTGTCACTTGTAACCACAGGTAATTAGGAGTTGCCTCCAGTGCTAGTCAGCAAGCCTTGAGCCCTTGAGCCAAAAGCATCCCTGTTCAGGTTCTAACCTGAGAGAAATGTCAGAGTGGAATTAGGAAGAGCTTAAGGATAAAGCCCGGGATGAAAATCCTGGCAGCTTCCCAGCTGCCTCAACATGCAGCCTAATAGTGAAACAAAGCCGCTCTGTGGCTGCATTCATCTGGCCCTGGGGCGGAAGGATTGGGAAAACTGGATTTGGCAGACAAGCTCTTCCCTGGGATTTTCTTGCAGCCCAGCTCACAGTATGGGGTCAGCAAAGGCATGAGCCTCCCAGGCAAAGTTCAGCTGCACCCAAAAGGTGCCAGGTTCCTCTCTTGGATAAATACAATTGGCAAAATCCACTCATCCTCCCGAAATTCTTCAGTCACAGGTGTCCTTTGCAACTTGACTTCTCAGTCCCCTTTCTTTCCCTGAGCCCTGTTCTTTCCCCAGCTCCTCATTGTCCTGAGGCAAAAGAAAGTAGCTTCACCCAGAGCAGATTTCCTGAGTCCTCCCCAGAGCTAGGTGTAAACTATACAGGGAAGAGATCAGAGAAAGGCAGGACCCTTCACGCCACATGAGCCTTATATAATCATTTCATTGTCTGTTATGAAATCAAGTTAAATCAAATTCCCATGGCAGGATTCCTCCCTGTGTTTGAGTAAGGGACTTTAGAGAAGGACAGTGTGCCAGTTTACTGCATGGCATGCCAATGACTGCAGAGTCCTCAGCAACGTACTTTGCTTTGTCAGGCTTTTTGGTATTTTTTGCATTGAAATATAATCAACATGCAGCATTCTATTAGTTTTAGGTGTATGATACAATGATTCGATATTTGTATACATTGCAAAATGATCACAAGTCCAGTTAACAAGTCCACCACCAAGGATTTTTAGTATTTGATGCCATTTCTTATGCTCACAGGTGTTCTGTTCCTTTTCCATGTTATACTTCCACCCTCTGCCACCTGCCATTGGGTTTGTCCCATGCCTAGGGAAGTCCTTGGCCTGCTTCTAATCACTGGGACCAAGCTTTACTTCTCTGTTCATTCAGATGATTAAAGAGGTCTGACAGGGTTAGGATGCACTCATGCCACATCTACAGGAAGTGCCAAATGTATGACGTGCTCCAGCCTAAGCAGGGCAGGATTTTAGGTGCTATAATATGAACAAGTATCCTCTTTTAGAAATTCATACCCTGTGAACCAGAAGCTGTTTAAGCATTTGCAAGAAGTACACTGGGAAATGCAGCAGAATGCAGAGCTGTCTGCAAACTGATCTCCAAAGGATAAGGCACCATCTTCTGCATGATGCCTATTGCAAGGGGCTTTTTAAAAATTAAATCTGTCATGGGAAATATGCTGGCTCTTGCTACTCTAGGCTACCCAGGGACAGTCAGGTGGATTTTTTAAAGCCTGGAAAGTGAGGGTTCCAGGGCTCCTATAACCTCAGTGGGTGCATTAGGAAGTGAGCGGAAGAGATGCCAAGCTCACTCAGGCCCCTGAAAGCACCATGTCCTCTGTGTTGGTCCACCCTTCCTTGGGGTCTCTAGGCACCTCCAGAAAAGTCAAACCCTGATGCTAAAGTTGCTGTACCCTGTGAGCCTGGGATAATTCTCTTAGGGAGTCCTCAAAACCAGGTAGGGAAGGAGCAAGAAGAAGACCTGGGGAGTGGGGAAACTGGCCAGTGGCTTCCCTCGGGAAGTCCTCTCTTCCCAGATTTTTACTGATTAGTGACTAAGATTCTGTTCTCCCATCATCCATGCAAAAACACCTCCTGATTAAGTATCAGCCATTTAACTGACCATCTGTATCCTATCCACCATGAGGCACATGGTACCTACAAAGGACTATATTTCTTTCCCAGTCAGGTAAATTTCCACCCCCCACCTCCCTCCCCTGATCAATACCCATCTCAAAATCTCCTCCTCCTTGCTAATCTCTTCCTCACAGCATTTGTTAACTACTTCTGGGACAGAAGGGGTCTTAGACTCAGGACTACCACATACCCATTCTGACGTTAAGGCCTCTTCCCAGCCTTGGATGAGTTTGGCCTTGGCCTGATCTTCAGTTACCCAGGTGCATAACTCCAGTCAAGCTGGCATCCAGAGCTGGATGTCATTCCTCTGGCTTCTCACAATGGACTGAAACTTGCTTCATAAGGCTACGCTTCCTCTGTGGGCTGTTAACCCCAGATCAGTGAGGCAGGGTCTCCATTTACAGGAGGGGCACAAAACCAAGAATATGGTCTTAGCGATTGCCAGACTTGGGCTCAAATTCCAGCTCCATTTAGCTTACTGGATCTGGGGCAAATCATTTAACCTAATAGAGCCTCAGTTTCCTCAGCATCTTAATGAGATAATGCATACAAAGGCATTAGTGCATACTTGGCCTGGGAGACACTCAATAAATGGGGGTGATTATTATTATCTTATGCTGGCATCAGTGGTACCTATAAAGGCTGAGAGACCTCTATACTCAGGGCCTGGGAAAGAGAAGAGGGGAGAGGGATGAGATGGGGATATATGGGCAAAGTTCAGAGAGAGACAGAAGGAGAGGTACCTCTACGACTAACCATCTTATAGTCAAGGCTTTAAAAACCTACACCAATAATAAGAAAGAGGCACATGCCCAATGTTGGTTGATGTAGTTGTATGCTCATTTGTTGGTTGGATGGATAGTTGTTTAGTTCGTTCATTCGTTCGTTCGTTCATTCGTTTGTTCATTCATTCATTCATTCATTCATTCATTCAATTATCAAGTGCTTGCTTAGTACCAAGCTCTAAGAGAGCTAATAAGGAAAGAGAAGCAAATAAGGCAGACAAGACCTAGCCATTACAGAGCTTCTAGACTGTAAAGAAAGACCTACAATGAACAGTTAATTGAAAGTATGATGATACCTACAAAGAGGTCACTGGTACTTATTGGATCAAAAGACAGGGGGCCTTGCCTGTATTAGAGAGATCAAAGTGAAGCTATGTGGATCCACAGGACACCACTGTGGATTCAGAATTTCACTCTAGAAGCCAAAGTTAAATTCAGGCAGGACAAAACCAGCAAGTGATACTAGCAACAAGTGAGTTGCAATCAACAAAGTTTGCAATGAGAAGCACCAATATTTTGTGGGCCTGTGACACACATTATACCAGAAACCATCCACATGGACATCTGGGCTGGATTAGATTTTGTGTGTGAGCTCCTGATGCAAGTGTTCAGCCCCCTGATTGGGGGAGGGGGGTGGTAGTGCTGAACTAACATTTGCTTCCATTAATCTAACATCTTAGAAGGTAGTTACTATTATGATAGGTCACCCGGGTCGAAATCCTAACTCTACACTCACCAAAAGCACAGGCTAGAATAAAAACCTCCATGACTCACTGCAGGATGTATAAGAACATGTTCAAAGCCAAAGAGCAAAATTTTAAGAGTGGAAGGAGGACGTAAATGGGAACAAGGAAGCACAGAAACATGGCAGATGGGTCTGGAACATGAAGTTTGACTGGGTCAATACGGGACCAATGAAGCCAGGGAGAAAACATCTGTCTGCAGCTTTTTATTAGCACGTGCGCTGGCAAACTGAGGACAAACTGCTCTTTGGTAACAAGGCCAAATGTGCACTGGAAATAAATGAGCCACTGGGCCCCTGAGAGGTGATGGCGAGGAGTTGAGTTCTGGAGGATGTTCAGAAAGCTGGGAGACTCTGCCCACAATCTCTGCCTGGGATTTCACTGAGGACTGAGGGACCAGGATTCCCACTGTGCTGGAGTTATCTTTGGCTTCTTGATGTT
This sequence comes from Hyaena hyaena, assembly GCF_003009895.1. Taxonomy (NCBI): domain Eukaryota; kingdom Metazoa; phylum Chordata; class Mammalia; order Carnivora; family Hyaenidae; genus Hyaena; species Hyaena hyaena. The sequence goes on along the minus strand of NW_024080675.1, from coordinate 2,097,905 downwards.
TCCCAGACAAGACCTGTCTATTCTACAGGTCACTGAACATGTAAACCAGTAGAGACATTAAAGAGCATCTAGTCCGTTTCTGAGAGATGTTCTGTAAAACACCAGCTTTGATGCATGTTAATAGGTATATTGTAGTAGATAGTAGAAACTTGCTGGTGGAATTTAAAAAGTGTTCAGGGGGTAAATAAATGTGTGAAATGCCAGACTAAGCATCTGAGACCTCAGGAAGCCAACTTGCTCACCTGGGGACTGAACGTATGGTCTGGGACTCATTAGCACTCCCCTATTATTACAACTCAATCACACATTTCTAAGAGAATATTAGGCAGGTACATTACTCTCCAAGGGACTGCACTGGCCTCATGATTCTCTGAACTTGGACAGATCTTTTTTTTTTTTTTTTAATGTTTTATTTATTTCTGGGAGAGAGAGAGAGAGACAGCGTGAGCAGGGGAGGGTCAGAGAGAGAGGGAGTCACAGACTCCGAAACAGGCTCCAGGCTCTGAGCTGGCTGTCAGCACAGAGCCCAACGCGGGGCTCAAACCCACGAACCGCAAGATCATGACCTAAGCGAAAGTCGGACGCTTAACCGACTAAGCCACCCAGGCACTCCAGAACTTTTTTTTTTTAATAGTTTATTGTCAAGTTGGTTTCCATATAACACCCAGTGCTCATCCCCACAAGTGCCCTCCTCCATGCCCATCTCCCCCCTTCACCTCTCCCTCCCACATCCATCAGTCCTTAGTTTGTTCTCAGCATTTAAGCGTCTCTCATGGTTTGCCTCCCTCCCTCTCCCCGCTCTTGTCCCCCACGGTCCTCTATTAAGTTCCTGCTAATCCTCCTATATGTGCAAACATATGATATTTGTCCTTCCCTGCCTTATTTCGCTCAGCATAACACCCTCAAGGTCCATCCATGTTGCTATACATGGCCAGATTTCATTCTTTCTCATTGCCATGTAGTATTCCATCGTATAGATAAACCACATCTTCTTTTTTTTGTTGTTTGTTTGAGAAGCTTTTTATTTTTTTTATTTTTATTTTTTTTACAAATAGTTTATTGTCAAATTAGTTTCCACATAACACCCAGTGCTCATCCCCACAACTGCCCTCCTCCATGCCCATCCCTCCTCCCCCCCACATCCATCAGTCCTCAGTTTTTGTCAGCATTCAAGAGTCTCTCATGGTTTGCCTCTCTCCCTTTCCCCCACCATTTCCCCCCTTCTTCTCCCGGTTGGTCCTCTGTTAAGTTCCTCCTAATCCTCCTATACGTGCACACATATGATATTTGTCCTTCTCTGCCTGACTTATTTCGCTCAGCATAACACCCTCAAGGTCCATCCATGTTGCTACACATGGCCAGATTTCATTGTTTCTCATTGCCATGTAGTATTCCATGGTATAGATAAACCACATCTTCTTGATCCATTCATCTGCTGATGGACACTTAGGCTCTTTCCATGTTTTAGCTATTGTGGAGAGTGCTGCTATGAACATTGGGGTACATGTGCTCCTATGCCTCAGCATTTCTGTATCCCTTGGGTAAATTCCTAGCAGTGCTATTGCTGGGTCATAGGGGAGTTCTATTGTTAGTTTCCTGAGGAATCTCCACACTGGATAAACCACATCTTCTTGATCCATTCGTCCATTGATGGGCACTTAGGCTCTTTCCATGTTTTGGCTATTGTGGAGAGTGCTGCTATGAACATTGGGGTACATGTGCTCCTATGCATCAGCACTCCTGGATCCCTTGGGTAAATTCCTAGTAGTGCTATTGCTTGGTGATAGGGGAGTTCTACTGTTAATTTTTTGAGGAACCTCCACACTGTTTTCCAGAGGGGCTGCACCAGTTTACATTCCCACCAACAGTGTAGGAGGGTGCCCGTTTCTCCACATCCTCGCCAGCATCTAGAGTCCTCTGATTTGCTCATGTTAGCCACTCTGACTGGCTTGAGGTGGTATCTCAGTGTGGTTTTGATTTGTATTTCCCTGATGAGGAGGGACACTGAGCATCGTTTCATGTGTCTGTTGGCCATCTGGATGTCTTCTTTGGAGAAGTGTCTGTTCATATCTTCTGCCCGTTTAGTCACTGGATTGTTTGTTTTTCAGCTGTGGAGTTTGGTAAGTTCCTTATAGCTTTTGGATACTAGCCCTTTATCTGATATGTCATTTGCAACTATCTTTTCCCATTCCGTCAGTTGTCTATTAGTTTTATGGATTGTTTCCTTTGCTGTGCAGAAGCTTTTCATCTTGATGAGGTCCCAATAGTTCATTTCTGCTCCTGATTCCCTTGTTTTTGGGGATGTGTCAAGTAAGAAATTGCTGCGGTGGAGATCAAGGAGGTTGTTTCCTGCTTTCTCCTCTAGGGTTTTGATGGTTTCCTGTCTCACATTCAGGTCCTTGATCCATTTTGAGTTTATTTTTGTGTATGGTGTGAGAAAATGATCTAGTTTCATTCTTCTTCATGTTGCTGTCCAGTTCTCCTGGCACCATCTGTTAAAGAGGCTTTTTTCCATTGGATACTCTTTCCTGCTTTGTCAAAGATTTGTTGCCTGTACACTTTCGGGTCCAATTCTGAGTTCTCAATTCTATTCCATTGGTCTATGTGTCTGTTTTTGTGCCAATACCATACTGTCTTGATGATGACAGCTTTGTAGTAGAGGCTAAAGTCTGGGATGGTGATGCCTCCCGTTTTGGTTTTCTTCTTCAATATTACTTTGGCTATTCAGGGTCTTTTGTGATTCCATACAAATTTTAGGATAGTTTGTTCTAGTTTTGAGAAGTATGCTGGTGCAATTTTGATTTGGATTGCATTGAATGTGTAGATTGCTTTGGGAAGTAATGACATTTTGACAATATTTATTCTTGCAATCCATGAGCATGGAATGTTTTTCCATTTCTTTGTGTCTTTTTCAATTTCCTTCATAAATTTTCTGTAGTTTTCATCATACAGATCTCTTATATTTTTGGTTAGGCAGATCTTTTTTTTTTTTTTTTAACTCATGGTAAACACTACGTAATAGCGCCTCAAGATTGATAAAACTTAAGATAAATTACAACTTCCCTTCCCAGAACCTTCTCCACATTAGACTCTACCATTCCCTCTATCCATTCTGTCATAGGAGGAAGTCAGGATCTGTGATGAGTCCAACAGAGACATTCTTTACCAAACCTCACTGATGAATCACCTGTTCCTCTGGTGCTACCTGAGAGTTTCAGGCACAGATCTTGGAATCATCTGTCTGGGAGATTTCTAGTTGTTAAATTTCAGCCTCTACTCCCCTTTTAAAACTCTTAGCCCCTGACGGCATCTCTTCATTTCCAGAAAAGCTAAGCTCAGCAATAACAATAATGAGAGCAACACATACATGGAGATCTTGCTATAACAAAGTACCCTTCTAAGGTACTACTACTATTTCCATTTTATAAATGAATGAACCAAGGCCCAGGGAGGTTGGGTAACTGGCCCAAGGTCACTGAGAGTCAAGACTTGATCCCAAGAACTCTGACTCTAGAGTCCACATTTGTAACCACTACTCTCTATTGCCTCCATATGCTTATTCCATGAGCCACACTATTAGGGCTTCACCTCTTCCTTCTTCACTCTGCTACCCCCATTCCCATGGACAACGGAAGGAAAGTAACTTGACTGTGCACCTACTATGTGTAAGGCACTGTGGCTGGCCCACGATTATTCTTCCCATAGCTACCTTTTGGGGTAGACATTATGAATCCACAAAACAGGAATAGCTATGGTTGTTCAATATCCCCCTGCACTCTCACCCCCAGCTAGCAAGTGGCTGAGTCCAGATGCAGAGATCTAGCTTCAAAGCTCACTCATTCCAGAACTTTATTGCTTCCTTGAAAATGGCCACATACACCCAAACCACCTGTATTTCAAGCTGATTCATAACAAAGTATGAAGCACATTCATTTTCTCCCACACCCCAGGGATCATGATGGAGGTCTGCTATATGTTTTGGGGGTACTAGGGAGAATTCCTAAGGATCCATGGAAGTCTAAACAGGCCCCTAACATCATCCCCTGATCCTCTTGAGGGAAAAGGGACCTGGCTTTGATTTCTGTGTTGCTTTCCTGAAAGAATTATGGTCTTATCACTCACATCATCTATCCCTTCCCCCACCTCTGATTTCAAAACCCTGATTTTATTATCTTTATAGCTTGACAGTCTAATGGATGATTTTAATTCCACAGAAGCTCTCACTATGGAAGAATGACAAAAAAAATATGAGCTATGTAGAGATCATTTTTAAAACTTAGGCTGTGATGATTCAGTGGGGAAGGGGATACATTTCCAAGCACCTGCCATTTTTATCTTTCCATCTCATCACCTTCCACAAGAATCTGTGCAGAAAGAAACCTGAGAGGCTTTCACGCCAGTTCTGAGCACAGCTCTTTTTCCAAGCCTCCAATGCTTTTACCTTCTCCTTTTGAGAAGAAAATGCCCTTTGGTTATGAGGTGTGTATGGGGGAGTGTGTTGAAAAGTACATATAGTATTCAAGACAGTTCACTATGGCAACCTCAGTTTTAGAAAACAGGCATTAGCAGGCCCCTGCTTTGAAGCCACCAGTAACTATAGTCTCAGCTCCCTAGAAACTCACTAGGTTGGGACCTTATCAAGCTAAGAAAAATCTACCCTGGAACAAATTATCATAGGCAAACACTACACAAAACATACTCAAAACCACAACAACATTGGCTTTAAAAATAAAGCCCCCCACACAAAGAATGAGAACCACCCTACCAATTACCTACATGCCAATTATCCCATGCACTGACTGCTGTTAATTACCTAATTGCTTATCTACAAGCAATGGGAGAGAAATGGGATTAACTGTGAGACATTTTCTTTACTGTCCTAATGATGAGCAGGAAGACCCAATATCCTAGCTAGTATCTTGGAACAGAACTTGCATCCCAGGTTGAAAGGACAATAGAGCCCAAGTGAAACACGGATTAAAGAACGGGTCTCATTATAAACAAAGGGGAGCAAAGCATGAACTCAGAACTTCAGAGACCCAAGGCTGAGAGAAAAAATGGGCTGTGGGAAGGAGAAGGTATAAATAGGTATTGAGTAGTTCCTACAGATACTATGTCACTGTTTTCTTGTAATGCATGTAATCTTCTCAATAAATCTAATTAGGATAGACTTTTATTAGACTCTTTTTACAGATGAGCCTAGAATAGTTTAGGAAATTTTACAAGGGCACACAGCTGGTCAATAGTCAAAACCAGGATATTCAAACCTAGGTCCCTAGTCCCAAAGCGGGTGCTCTGTTTCGTAAGTTACTAATATCATGGCTGGGTTAGCCTGCTATTTAACCAAAGGGAGGTGTGCTTTTCCTCCCACACACACCCGGCCATGGTGTGGCTGTCACCCTATGGAGGAAACTTCTCATGTCCCCAGACTGGGATTTTCTGTACAAGTTTCTGCGTGTGCGGGAGGATACTGAAGATACTTTGGAGATACTCTGTTCCACTCCTGAAAAGTCAATGAACTGGGAGAAAGCAGAAGCCAAAGAATGCCAACATGGGCGAAGCTTCCCAGGATGATACAATGCTGCTTAGCAGCAGGGGCACATGCAGAGTTTGGAATCTGCTACCTACTGGCTGGGTGACCTTGAGGAAGTGATTCTCTTCTCCATAGGGCCCTAATTTATTCCCTGGAAAAATAGGATTGATACTATAATGTCACGGGGCTATTCTGAGGATTTAATAAACTGACATGAAACACATACTAACTTTGTGATGGAACTTGCAGCTTGCATAATTATCAGGAGTTAGTAATAATGTTACTATCAGTATCCTGCAAAGCTCTGACTGCAGAGAAAAGACTACAAGACTATTCAGGGCCTTGAGGAAGATTCCCAGAGGGCCTTGCACCCCCGAGTGCCAAGGGTCTGGGATGAGGAAGATTCTACCCCCCCTTCTTTTCATGGACAACCACATGCCACCTCCCTTAGAGGAAACGAGTATGCTGTGCTTTCCTCTTGGCAAAACCCTGACTCCATGGTGACTGACCTAAGATGCCAGAATGGCCTAATTTTTCCCTCCATGAATGAAGCTGGCCAAAATAGTGAGTGAATGCTGACCTCACTACTGGTGGGAGCCAAAGAGACAGTGGGGCCAGCACCATGTCAACATTCTAGAGCAGCTGCAAGAGGTAGAGAGAACTTTGGAGTAACACCTGCTCCAAAGAACATTCTGCAGAGTGAGTACCCTGTGTAAGCAAATGCAGAAGAGCTGCCTTCTTTTTGTTTTTTATTTATTTTGAGAGACAGAGTACAAGTAGGGGAGGGGCAGAGAGAGAAAGAGAGAGAGAGAGAGAGAGAGCAGGGGAGGGACAGAGAGAGGAAGAGAGAGAGAGAGAGAGAGAGAGAGAGAGAGAGAGAATCCCAAGTAGGCTCCAAGCTGTCAACACAGAGCCTGATGCAGGGCTCAATCCTACAAACCCCAAGATCATGACCTGAACCAAGACCAAGAGTTGGACACTTAACCGACTGAGCCACCCAGGTGCCCCAAGCTGACTTCTTTTTATTTTCCAAAAGGCACAAGATAATATAGAGTGAAGCAGGGTGTCAATTGGTAAAACAAAATACTAACCCACAATGTAACTGAGTTCGTACTGTGTGAGACTCTGTGTGTAAGAGCTTTGTCAGTATTATTTAATCCTTACAATTACCCTACGAGGTAGAACTTCTCATCATCCTCATTTTATAGATGAGGAAGCACTTATAATTTGCAGAAGCTCTAAGTGGTAGAGGCAGGATACAGACCCAGGTCTCATCTGGCTCAGTGCCCACAGGCAAGGGAGTCCAAAGGTCAAAATCCAGGATTGGCCTCAGGGTTGTGCCTCTTTCATTCTTGCCTATGACTTCAGGCATCTTTGGAGGAAATGGAGGAAGGTGACACGTCCCTTCCTGAGTTGGGTCCCAAGAGCAGTGCAGAGAGCTGAGCAGTGCTCACACACATGGATTCAGAGATAAAGAGATGAGGCTTAGAATGCAGAGGCCAGGGGAGGCCATGAAGCTGTGAGAATCAGCAAGACAGCCGGGTGATGAATCATTTCTGGCTCCAATTCTTTCATTACTGACACAGCTCTGTGACCTTTCGATAAAAGGTCATATTTGTGAAATGAAGATGGTGTGGTAGGAAAATGGAGGAGAGACTGGATGGCCATTGACGCACCTTCCAGCTGAGAGTTTTTACGGTGCACAAGGAGACGTCGACAGAACCAAACAACTCCCCAAACAGATGTCAAAGGCACTATGTTCTCAGGAATCTTTGCAAACAACACTTGATTTTGCCAAGATAGAAACAGCCACAAGAATACACTTCACTTTGCCAGAAAAAAAAATTGCTGCAAGAATAATTCTTGCATGTAATGTTCTTGTCTTCTATGCCCTATGTAACTATGAATTAGTTCTCAGAAGGACACAATGAGAGATTACAATGGCAACACCAAAAAAATGACAAGCCTCTTTTTTCCAAGAAAAAGAATGGCTACCTCTTCTTGTAAAGGATCTCACTAAAATTGTCTTGGATCCATACCAGACTCAGAGGCATTTGCGGTTGGAAGGACATTTGAAAGTCAACTAATGTGACTCTCCATTGGATGCCTCAGGGACCTCTACAACATCTCTGAGGGGTATCTGGGGAATGTCTAAATACCTTCAGGACCACCTGATCTTTCTTATATTTTCTACAGCTTGGATGCTTCCTCTACGCCTTGTGGCCATACACACCCCACCTAATTGCCCTCCATGACAGCCTTTCAGAAATGCTGCCCCCAGTCTTCCCTTCTGCAAGCTGTCAATTATTCTGTACTTATGAAGACAGTCTGACCACGGAGGCACTGCTGTTTTTATTTTTTTATAAGACAGATTTATTGGATCCACAATTATTCCAAAATGATTACTACTCCAAATAACCCAAACTGTGTTTTTTCCAACCTACATTATCAGCAACACTGAAAGCTGATTATAATCAACTTGCTTTCATAAAAAGGAGGAAAAAAAATAGACTTTAGAAGAATCCACGTGGTTAAAAGTACCACCAGCAGGCACTCCACGTTCCCAAATAAACAAAGAACTGTGAATGCACACTTCAACACCACTGCCCATTCCCAATGAGAATTTAAATGGCCAACTTTAAAATCACAGAACCATAAAAATGATCCATAACCTCACATTTTCTGATGTGGAAACTGAGTCCTAGAGATTCCATCACTTTCTCCTTGGCATCCTTAAATATTTATTAATCCTCTGTACTGGGTTAGGCACTGGGACTACCCAGGTACCCAGGCCTTGCCTTCTTGGGCCTCTGAGTAGGGACTCACAAGCATATTATAAGGGTAACCTAGTGATATGCATTTGGAACCTTGTATAAGTAACTTGAAAGAAGAAAGGCTGATTCCTTTTTCTGTGCCTTGGCTCAAACTGCCCTTCCACCTGAAACACCTGTATCCTCTCACTGTTTGGCAAGCTCATCCTTTTAGACTCAATTCAAGTATCACTCCCCTCCCCAACACTTTCTCTCCAGCTCCCCCTTTAGCTGCCCTTCTCCTTCATGTTCCCACAATATCTTGTACAAATCACACTCCTATACTTAGCCTCACATACTGCATTTATCCTTCCTGTGCTGATCATCTCTGTTAGGCTTTAGATTCCTGGAGATAAGGAACTGTTATTCAGCTTTCTATGTCTAGTCTCGTTCAGCTGGTGTATACTGGGTTTGATGAGTGAATGAGTAAACAGTTCAGTAGTCTTAAGGGCTAATAGGCATTTGTCACAGAGAGAAAGGGAAAGAAGAATGCCTGGCTGAGGAAGCCCAGGGCTCTGAGAGGGTGTGGCGCCTGCAGAGTTGTGCAGAGCCCTCGCGGTGGGAGTGTTCGGGGTGGTAGAGGTGGGCATGTGAAGAGTGGCTGAGGTTGGGGCTTGGGGTTTAAGTCAGGGTTAGATGTGAAAAGCCACATAAGCCATGCTGAAGCATTGCAGACATTATCCTAAAGTTACAGTGAGGCCAAAAAGTCTTTACAAAGGAAGGGACATGATCCAATTTGTTTTAAAGGTCACAAAATTAGCCAAAGGAGGAAGTGCCGTGTTGAGGACTGATACAAGCGGGAACCTTTGCATGGTGTCAGACACAGGGAAGGTCTGCATCTGGGCGTTGTGTCCTGGGAGCTCAGGGAGAGCCCCAGGGTTGGAAGTAGAGTGTAGACCCAGGTTTGAGAGCTTAGGTGGAACCCAAAGGATTTGAGGAGTAACCTGAGACATGGGAGACCAGAAAGAAGCATCAATCATGATGCCACCATTTTTAACTTGGAACCCTGGGGTGATACAATGTCAACAGAGGCAAGGACCATAAGAATAGGAACAGTCTTGGAGGAAAGATTACGAGATCATTTGTTGAAAGATTCCTATGATAATTCCTATAGGTGGTTTCTATAGGTCCGAGTTACCTTGTTAACTAAAAGAGACAGATGAAGTGCAAGAAAGGTGGTCATGAAAAACCTAAAGAATACGAGACAGAATACTTTAATCCTCACAGAGGCAGAGGGAACAATCCTGATGATCTGAGGGCTGAAGGAAACAATTTCAGACCAGAAATCTTCTCTGGGTCTTAAAACTACTCTTAAATCAGCAGGTGTATACAAGATACTCTCTAGGCAATCAGATTCCATACCTTTCTGATTTTCTTAACCCAACTGAATCATCTTCCTAGCTTTTAAAAATTATTATTATCAGCTAGTGAATGGCCTCACACCATTTAGTGAGACCTAGTCACCAGGGAGAATTCAGTTTATTTGAATTAAGCAGCCCCACTCAGTCATTTTTCTGACTAATGACCTCATTTTTTGCTCATCTTTTCAAAATGCCAGAAAGTCTAGATATTGCTGGGGAAAAGCCCATGGGCATACTCATGAACCAATCCCTTTTGCAGCAAAATTAACCTGTCTTTTAATCTAGCAACATTCTCTTGCCCTTATTTCATAGCAAAATCTCTGAAAAACAAGCCATGCACAGAATCCCTATAGAAACTATTGCTCCACTTAAACAATCTGTGAAAGGACTTTCTCTGCCCATGTGGTTATCTGCAGGGCACAAAAGACTGTTCTTGGTAGAAAATAAACCAAAATGGCCAGCTTACCCTCTTCCTCAAGTTGTAGGTGAGAATGAGGTTCCGGGAGAAGGAGTGGGAAAAGGCCGTGTAGAATTCTAGCACTTTCTGCAGGGCATCCCGTTTGATCACATGCAGGTCACAGTAGGTCAAGGCCCTAACATTGGCGCAGGACTGGGCAAGAGTGGCTTCCTTCCAGAACACGTCTCCAAACACGTCTCCTTTCCCTAGGGAGAAAAGGTGGTGGTGAAGAAAGTGTCAGCCAGAAGATGTCTGGCCAACCAGGTTGGCCTCCCTTTGTCTCCCCAAATTGCTGTCCATTCGGCATTCTATTAACTTGGGCTCATAAAAGGAAAAAAGCCCCCACAAGTTAACAACACACAATTTAAGGAACTTTAAAATACCATATAAGACATGTCAAAGTTTAACCATGGCCTTTGGGGTCACTGGCTGTTTGTTACCTCCTGAACATCCTCTCCAAAGTGGGAACTCCCTGTTCTTTATCACACCCCCATTTCCCCAAAACACCAATCATAATCTATAACTAATTATTTGTTCCCTTGCTTGCTGTGTAACTCCCAAGAGGAGAATTCTCTCCACGTCACACAGTGTCTGGAACCTATATAGGCGTTCTGTTAATATGTGCAGGCAGGGGCGCCTGGGTGGCTTAGTCGGTTAAGCGTCCGGCTTTCGCTTAGGTCATGATCTCGCGGTTTGTGGGTTTGAGCCCCGCATTGGGCTCTGTGCTGACAGCCAGCTCAGAGCCTGGAGCCTGTTTCAGAGTCTGTCACTCCCTCTCTCTTTGACCCTCCCCTGCTCACGCTCTCGCTCTCTCGCTCTCTCTCCTAGAAAAAAAAAAAAATGTGCAGGCAAAAGAGAAGTAAGGAAGGAGGCCGAATTGTGGATCTCCATTCATGCGACTGACTGAGAGGTGAGTAGTATGGAGAAGGTGTGGATGCTCTATCAGGAGCTGAAGATCAAGAGAGGTCTCCTCTGTTGAGGATGATCCACATGGCAAAAGGCAGGCAAGGTGGGAGTTCAGTCTCCCATACTCCATCCACTGCCCTAAGGCTTGTGTTTGTTTGGTGTCTCATTCCTCACCCTTTCTCCCCCACCTCCTTCCATGTCCCTCACTCTTGCCAAAGGCTCTCCTGGTAGTATAAAAACAGGGGCCCCATACACATGGCGTCTCCAGGACCCTCCATGCCTGGCATTCCATAAGAGGATATGTCATAAGTCGATAGAGTACTAATCCCACATAACCATATTCTGGATCAAACTTGTATCAATCTCCTTTAATCACCTTCTTTTCACATCAAGGGGTATTCTCCCTACCTTTTGCAAAGTCTAACATTTTAACACATTTCTAATGGAAAGCCCAATTCCTTTCCGGCACAGCCTCTGGTTATAAATGGCTTGAAATGTTGTTTATCTTGCCTATAAATTTTCAGCACAGATAAACACAAATTTGAGTCCACAGGGAGCTGGAGAGGAGGACATAGGGAGCAATAAACAAAGCTACAAGTGTGGAGAGTAACCCTCACAACCCTCAAGGGTTGTTGGCCTATGTATCCAGACCAGCCACACTCCTCTGCAGGAAGCCGGGTACCCACGACTCCATATGATTAACAGGCAGGTGTCTTCCTCATTGAGGCCAAGGAGGCAATTAGACTCCCAAGCACCTGGACAGAACTTGATCTTTTCTCAAACGCCAAAGTATCCATTCTAAGTATATAAGGTACTCCATGGGCACAGCCCTCTCCAAGCACCTCCACAGCATGAGCTGGAAATCAAGTGTACTAGACACATTACTTCACAGTTTCCTATGTGTTTGTGCAGCAGTGTGCACTTCTGATTTATGAAGATCGTTTTACTGACTCAATATGAACAAGATACATGTGTGCAGATGTAGATAAAAATATTTTTAGATATATTTTTAGATAAAACTGACTTTAAAACTATGCTAGTTCAATTCCCTTCCCAAGTGTTTTTCAATCACCTGTATTATGAAGGGGTTACTTTAGGGTGGGGGCCACTGTATGGGAATGCTTCTCCTTGCGGGATGCTACCAGCTTCCATGGAGATGGGCTCATTCAATGTGTGCTGCCCGGTACTGAGTTCTAACCAACAAGGCTGGCCATTAGTTCATACACAGCAAGCATTCTATAACCACCCCCTACCCACTGTGCTACAATGCCTCTCATTCCTTTCATTTTTATGTAATCTTACTCTTCTAGAGAAAGCTCTTCCAACACACAGCATGGCAGTCAAAAAATGGACCCCATCTGCAGGTTACAACTTACATCAAGAGGCAAGTCCTACTTTCCTTCCCCTTGATTCTTAATTTGCCTTAGTTCCTTGCCTTGAGTGTGGCAGAAGTGACATTCTGGGATTTTTAAGGAAATATCATAAGGCTTTTAGCTTCTGCCTGGGTCTCTTGGTACACTTACTCTTAGGATGCCCCTTCTTAGAACCCAACCACCATGTTTTGAGAAGAATAAGCCACACAAGAGGCCACATATCAGTGCTCTTGTGGACAGCCCAGCTGAGCTGTTCACTGACAGAAAGCCTCTGTCAGACACGTAAATGAGCCATCTTGGCAAGCCCACCAGACTGGTCAAGCTTTTGGATGCCCGCAGCCCCAGCCAATGCTGGTGTGCGGCCACATTCAGAAAGCCCAAGTCAAAACCAACCAACTAGGCTAAACAACTCACAGAATGGTGAGAAACAGTAACAAACTCCTTATACCACTAAATTTAGGGGAAGTTTATTATGCAGAAATAGGTGACCAGAACACACAGAAATGTGGAGCTCAGGACTGAGAGGATCGTGAGAAATTACTTAGTAAGTTACCTAATATTTCAGCAAAACATTACAAATCATCCCCAACTCTGAGCTGGTGGCACCCCACATCCCTCCCTGAAAGAAGGAGATGAGAAAGAGCAAGGAGTGACTCTCAAGGAGCAGATTTTTCTGAGTCTTTTGAGTATCAGTGAGAAAATGTAGAATTGACAAATCTTACAGTCTCCTATCATGATGAAATGTGGTATAATTAAGTCAGAACTGAGAGTACAAGACCACTGGTAATCTTATCTGATTCTCATTAAGATTATTGCTGACCCTTGAAGAACACAGGTTTCAATTGCACAGGACTACTTACATGTGGATTTTTTTCAATACAGTACACTACCATAAATGTATTTTCTCTTCCTTATGATTTTCTCAATAACATTTTCTTTTCTCTGGTATACTTTATTGTAATAATCCAGTATATAATACATACAAGATAGAAAAATCCATCCTATATGTATTACATGTATTACATGTACAATGTATTACATTGACTATTTTATCAGTAATGTTTCTGGTCAATAGTAGGCTATTAGTAGTTAAGTTTAGGGGGAATCAAAAGTTATACATGGATTTTCTTTTATTTTTAATTTTTTTACTTTTTAATGTTTATTTATTTTTGAGAGACAGAGAGATAGAACACAAGCAAGGGAGGGACAGAGACAGAGAGGGAGACACAGAATCGGAAGCAGGCTCCAGGCTCTGAACTGCAGCATAGAGCCCGAGGCGGGGCTCAAACACACAACCTGTGAGATCATGACCTGAGCTGAAGTTGGACACTTAACTGACTGAGCCACCCGGGCACCTCTATTACACATGGATTTTCGACTGCACAGAGGGTCAGTGCCCCAACTGTCACATTATTTAAGGGTCAATTGTCCTTTATTTATTTTTAATTTTTTAAATGTTTATTATTTTGAGAGAGAGAGAGAGAGAGAGAGACAAAGCATGAGCAGGGGAGGGGCAGAGAAAGAGGGTGACACAGACTCTGAAGCAGGCTCCAGGCTCCAAGGTGTCAGCACAGAGCTCAACGTGGGGCCCAAACTCATGAACCACAAGATCATGACCTTAGCCAAAGTTGGATGCTTAACTGACTGAGCAACCCAGGTGACTCAACTGTCCTTCACTTAAACAAAATCTAATGTATGAGCATTACACTTCTCAAACAAATTCAGAGTAGGTTTTCCAGTTATAAACGAACCCAGAAAGTAAAATAGTTCCTCGTGTGTATTGAACATATGAACTACTCTGTTAAAATTTAGTTTATGAACAACTCTTCAAGGGTACACTTATTGCCTAAAACAAATGACCACCATATTATGGTTGAGACACACCAGGAAATTAATAATCATCTTTAGAAATGACAACATGCCTACTGTAAAAACTTTTCCAATCAAAGGTTTTGACAGAAACAATAAGTAGAGAGTAATTCCTACTACCCAAAGTATTTCATGGTAAGATCATCATGATTAATCTGTAGGGTCCAGGAAGTCTCAGTGTTGTTAGAACTTGGATTTGATTTTCAACCCACATTGAAAATCATACCATCTTTTTTCCTGTAAAGGAAGTATTTTTGGTATAAATGATCTGTTAGTGAGACTTAAGAATGTGGTATTGGAGGACCCGTCATTTTCAAACAAACCCAAACCTATTCTGGCAAATGAGAAATGTATTTATGACACATGTCACTGGGAAAAACTGTCAAAAAGAAGGATACAGAGCATTTGACAGGCTCCTGTAAGTTACACACAGCTCTGAGAATAATGACTTCCCAGGTCAGGGTTACGAATCAGGGGCCTGGACAAGGCCTACACCCACATTCATCCCTTGTTCCCTAGTGTAAAATTCACTGAAGAACAAAAGTTACCCCAATGCAACTGGCAATCAAACTACTTGAGGCAATCAGCTTATTGATTTATTTATTCCATTGAAGCCCTGGGTGCAGAATGTTAAAACCTAAGTGTTCCAGGGGGGGAGCCAAGATGGCAGGACAACATGGAAGTCTTTTTTCCATCTCACCTACCATGAAATACAGCCAGATCAACATTAAACCATCCTGCACACCTAGAAAGCTGATTTGAGGATTAACACAATAATCTGCACAACCTTAACCACAGAACTCAGCAGGTATGAAGCACGGAGAGGTGAAGTGTGGGAGAGAGGAGCCACAGAGGGCAGGGAGCTGTTTTTGCTTGTGGAGAGGGGATGGAGACTGGGGGGAGAGCATAGGGGAAAAGCACCCCTGAAAAAAGCAGCTGGAGAGAAAGTGGAAAAGTGGAAACAGCTGCAGAGACTGAACTGAGAAAGGAGAAAGGAGAGGGTTTAAATTCCATTAAGACTCTATCAATAGGGGGAGCACCGAGTCTAAAATCTGCAACTCAAATACCTAGTGGTGCTCTGGTGGGAAGTGTGAATTCTCAGGAGAAAAGTGGGTCTGGGAGGTCCTCGGCCACATGCGATTTTCCATAATCCCGGAAATACTGCTGCTACATGATCATGTGAACTTTCTCTGAGGCAGACTAGCACTCAGCCACATCAGCAGCACCAAGGTCCAGAGAACATTCCTGGGTGCCGCTGGCACCCGGCCATTGCTGGGTGAGACCCTCCCCCAGAGAATCTGACTGGGTCAAAGCCATAGTTCCTCAAAAGTGAGGGGTCAGGAAACACAGCCTCAACTCAGATAAAATTCAGTGGGAGGTGCCACCTGGCAACCTGATGGCACAGTCACGGACAGTGTTAAAAGCGGAGAGTGGATGGAAACCAGAGACAAAGGACAGGTGCGTGATTCCTGGTCAGGTAGAGCACAGAGTTCTGATACTGGACTGGGTGATGCCATTTTCACCCTGCCCAAACATGTGCAGGCAAACCTACAGGCACCACAAGCAGCACCATCTAGTGGAGAACAGAGTCGTTACACTAAGCCCTGCCCAACTGGGCCAACCTTGCTCTTCAGGAACACCACAAATCTCTCCGCCTGCTTAGTTAACGGACTACAAAGTGCTTCATAGTTTGACTTCTAGGGGAAAACAATGTAGTATCAATCATCTTTCAGTCTGTTTGCTGGTCCATCTACTCAATTTTCTTTTTTCTTTTTTTTGTTTCTTTTTCATTTCTTTTAGTTGGATACAGAAAGATAAAAAATTTATTTTTATTTTCAATTTTTATTAAAAACATTTTCCTTTATTTTTGACTACATTCTTTACTTTTTTATAAATTTCCCAAATTTTATTTTATTTCCATCATTTCAAGTTATTCTATTTCATCATATTGGTTTTCTCAAATTTTTAAACATTTTCTTTTTTTTTCTTTTCTTTTTCCCTTTTTTCTCTAATCAATCAAGCTCCTTTCAATAGCAAGACCAAAACACACCTAGGAACTACCATCATTTATTTGTTTGTGTGTGTGTGTGTGTGTGTGTGTGTGTGTTGTTTTCAATTCTTTAATTTTAATTTTTTTCTTTCGCTTTTTTCTCCAATCAGTCAAGCTCCTTTCAATACCCAGATCAAAACACACCTATGATTTAGCATCACTTATTTTGTGTGTGTGTACTGTTTTTAATTTTTAATTTTTTAATTTTAATTTTCCCCTTTTTTCTCTAATCAATCAAGCTCCTTTCAATAACAAGACCAAAACACAGCTATGATCTAGCATCATTTATTTGATTTGTGTGTGTGTGTGTGTGTGTTTTCTTCATTTAATTTAAAATTTTTTGACCTTTTTAATTCCTTTTCTTCCTTCAAAATGACCAAATGAGGGAATCAGTTAATTAGAAACAAAAAGATTGAGATCATACCATGTGTATTTTCAGATCACAATGCTATGAAACTCGAAATCAACCACAAGAAAAAACTTGGGAGATAACAAATACTTGGGAGACTAAAGAACATCCTATAAAAAATGAATGGGCTAACCAAGAAGCTAAGGAAGAAATTAAAAATCACATGGAAGCCAATGAAAATCATAACACCACAGCCCAAAACCTCTGGGATGCAGCAAAGGCAGTCATAAGAGGAGAAATATATAGTAATTCAGGCCTTCCTAAAGAAGGAAGAAAGGTCACAGATACACAACTAGACCTTACACCTCAAGAAACTGGAAAAAAACAGCAAATAAAACCCAAAACCAGCAGAAGACAAAAAATAATAAAAAATAGAGCAGAAATCAATGCTATTAAAACCAAAACAAAAACAAAAACCCAGTAGAACAGACCAATGAAACCAGAAACTGGTCCTTTGAAGAATTAACAAAATTGATCACCCACTAGCCAGTTATATCGAAAATAAAAAGGAAAGGACCCAAATATATAAAATCAAGAATGAAAGAGGAGAGATCACAACCAACACAGCAGAAATACAAACAATAAGAAGAGAATATTATGAACAATTATATGCCAATAAAATGGGCACTCTGGAAGAAATGAACAAATTCCTAGAAAGATATAAACTACCAAAACTGAAATAGGAAGAAATAGAAAATTTGGACAGACCCATAACCAGTAAAGGAATCAAATTAGTAATCAAAAATCTCCCAAAAAATAAGAGTCCAGGGCCAGATGGCTTTCTAGGGGAATTCTACCAAACATTTAACAAGGAGTTAACAGCTATTCTCCTGAAGCTGTTCCAAAATATAGAAATGGAAGGAAAACTTCCAAACTCTATGAAGCCAGAATTACCTTGATTCCAAAACCAAAGACCCCACTAAAAAAAAGAGAACTATAGACCAATCTCCCTGATGAACATGGATGCAAAAATCCTCAACAAGATATTAGCCAACAAGATCCAACAATACATCAAAAAAATTATTCACCACAACCAAGTGGGATTTATACCTCTGATGCAGGGCTGGTTCAATATCTACAAAACAATCAGTGTGATTTATCACATCAATAAAAGAAAGGACAAGAATCATATGATCCTCTCAATAGATGCAGAGAAAGCATTTGACAAAATACAGCATCCTTTCTTGATAAAAGCCCTTAAGAAAGTAGGGATAGAAGGATCATACCTCGAGAGCATAAAAACCATATATGAAAGATCCAATGCTAATATCATCCTCAATGGGGGAAAAGTGAGAGCTTTTCCCCTAAGGTCAGGAACAAGGCAGGGATGTTCGCTCTCACCACTGTTATTCAACATATTATTGGAAGTCTTAGCCTCAGCAATCAGACAACACAAGGAAATAAAAGGCATCCAAATCAGTCAGGAGGAGGTCAAACTTTCACTGTTTGCAGATGACATGATACTCTATATGGAAAACCCAAAAGATTCCACCAAAAAACTGCTATTACCGATCCAGGAATTCATCCAAGCAGCAGGATACAAAATCAATGCACAGAAACCAGTTGCATTCTTATACACCAACAATGAAGCAACAAAAAGAGAAATCAAGGAATTGATCCCATTTACAATTGCACCCAAAACCATAAAATACCTAGGAATAAATCAGCCAAAGAGGTAAAAAAAATCTATACACTGAAAACTATAGAAAGCTGATGAAAGAAATTGAAGAAGACACAAAAAAATGGAAAAATATTCCATGCTCCTAGTGAGGAAGAACAAATACTATTAAAATGTCAATACTACCCATGCCAATCTACATATTCAATGCAATTCCTATCAAAATAACACCAGCACTCTTCACAGAGCTAGAACAAACAGTCCTAAAATTTGTATGGAACTAGAAATGACCCTGAAGAGCCAAAGCAATTTTGAAAAAGAAAATCAAAGCAGGAGGCATCACAATCCCAGACTTTAAGCCATATTACAAAACTGTAATCATCAAGACGGTATGGTACTGGCACAAGAACAGACACTCAGATCAATGGAACAGAATAGAGAACCCAGAAATGGACCCACATATTGCCAACTCATCTTTGACAAAGCAGGAAAGAATATTCAATGGAATAAAGACAGTCTCTTCAGCAAGTGGTGCTGGGAAAGCTGGACAGCGACATGCAGAAAAATGAACCTGGACCACTTTCTTATACCATATACAAATTTAAACTCAAAATGGATGAAAGACCTAAATGTAAGACAAGATGCCATCAAAATCCTCGAGGAGAAAGCAGACAAGAACCTCTGTGACCTTGGCCACACCAACTTCTTATTCAACATGTCTTCAGAGGCAAGGGAAACAAAAGCAAAAATGAACTGCTGGGACCTCATCAAAATAAAAAGCTTCTGCACAGTGAAGGAAATAATCAGTTAAATGAAAAGGCAACTATGGAATGGGAGAAGATATTTGCAAACAACATATCAGATAAAGGGTTGGTATCCAAAATCTATAAAGAACTTATCAAACTCAATAATCCATTGAAGAATGGGCTAAAGACACAACAGAAACTTCTCCAAAGATATACAGATGGCCAACAGATACATTAAACAATGCTCAACATCACTCATCATCAGGGAAATACAAATCAAAACAACAATGAGATACCATGTCACACTTGCCAGAATGGATAACATTAACAGCTCAGGCAACAGCAGTTGCTGGAGAGGATGTGGAGAAAGAATATCTCCTTTATACTGCTGGTGGGAATACAAACTGGTGCAGCCACTCTGGAAAACACTATGGAGGTTCCACAAAAAATTAAAAATAGAACTACCCTACAACCCAGCAATTGCACTACTAGGTATTTATCCAAGGGATACAGGTATGTTGTTTCAAAGGGACACATGCACCCAAATGTTTATAGCAGCACTATCAACAATAGCCAAAGTATGGTTAGAGCCCAAATGTCATTCGACAGATGAATGAAGAAAAAGTGGTGTATATATATGTGTATGTATATATATATATGCATATATATATACATGGAGTATATTTATATATGGAGTATTACTCAGCAAGCAAAAAGAATGAAATCTTGCCATTTGCAACTAGAGGGTATCATGCTAAGTGAAATTAGTCCATCAGAGAAAGACAAATATAATATGACTTCACTCATATGAGGACTTTAAGATACAAAACAGATGAACACAAGGTAAGAGCAGCAAAAATTATATAAAAACAGGAAGGGGGATGAAAACATAAGAGACTCTTAAGCATGGAGAACAAACAGAGGGTTTCTGGAGGGGTTGTGGGAGGGGGGATGGGCTAAACATGTAAGAGGCATTCAGGAATCTACTCCTGAAATCATTGTTGTACTATATGCTAACAACTTGGATCCAAATTAAAAAAAAAAAAAAAAAAAAAAAAAAAAACCAAAGTGTTCCAAGTTTCTAAAATACATTCTAAGTGGATGTTTCAAGTGAGGGAAAAGAAAAAGGCATGAAAAGGGGAAGTAAGTCACAAGAGTCTAATTAAAAACCCCAAGCAAACATCCCTATGATAATTAATCCTCCTCCCTCATCCACCCCCCACTTCAGTGATGCTGTCTTCACGTACCTCCACTTTTGCAGTGGACATAAACAGCCCCCTGGGGTATAGACGTGGGACTGAAGAACACTGATAAAACACAGGTAGGAGGTGGCACACAGGGCCGAGGAGCCACAGGGAGAGGGAGGGCAGGTGTCTGCGAGGAGCCCAGGAGAAAACCAAGACCCCGTAGATGATTCGCTTTAATGATGGGCAGAGGCTGGAACATCCACATGAGGAGACTTGGAGGGGCATTGAAAGTGGGCGTGCGGGGTGGGAGGAGTGACCAGGGAAAATGCTAGAGGTGCTGGGACTGGGTCCCTGGGAAGATCAAACAGCTTACTGGAAAGTTAAAAAGTTGCAGGAAAGCAATTCAGCCCTTAAACTGACAATTGAGTTTGGAACTCTTCAGAAAAGGCCCTGTTTGTTTGTTTATATGTTTTTTAAGTTTTATTTTTATTTTATTTTGAGAGACAGAGAGAGAGCAAGTGGGGAGAAAAAGAGAGAGAGGGAGACAGAATCCCAAGCAGGCTCTGCACTGCCAGCACGGAGCCCAATGTGGGGCTCTAGCTCATGAACCTCCAGATCATGACCTGAGCCAAAGTCAAGAGTCAGACACTTAACTGACTGAGCCACCCAGGAACCCCACAGGCTTTATTCAATCACAGGCTCTGAGTGAGTTCGGAAGGCCCAAGGGGTAGAAGCAAAACAGAAATTTCCAGCTGCTTCTCTTCACTTTTCTCTATTGTGTGCTCTCGGGACCCCTCACAATGGTCACCTGTATTAACAAAACACAATTCTGCAGTATACATTTTTATCTGCTGCTAAAATCACCAAGCATTTCTAGACCCAAACCAATTAGAAAGAGCTCATTCAGTCATTCATGCAACTTTTGGAAGGCATTGTTCTAGAAGCTGAGGTATAGCAGGGGGACAACAGACATGATATAATGAGAGACAGAGACCCCGGTGACTATAACGTAGCAGGGCTGAGTGCCTAATTCTAACACAATAGGACAGCATGTAGGAGGGGTGTCCAGTTCAAGCTCATGCGGTGCGGAAAGCCTTTCAGGGAGATGTGATGTCTGAGCTGAGATTAGCATAAAGATGTAATACAGAGATGAGTCCAGGGAGGGAAAGAGCAGATACAAAGGCCCTGAGGCAGCATATGACCCTTTAGGAGAACGAAAAGCCAGAAGCCTCTGGATTATCCCGTTTGGGATTATATGTTCCTTCACTCACCCGTAGAGGTGAGTGTTGTCAGTGTATCTTATAAACCTTTGAGGAAAGTGCCTGGTCTCCTCATTCAGCTGCAAACTCGCCTAAGCATCTACCATACTCTGCATGCTGAGTGGATGACACCAACTTGTTGAATCAATATTTAAAGACCTGGATTTGTGACATTGTTGGAGGTCTCCACTGGGGGTGCTGAGAGTGCCAGAACATGGGGTGCAGTGAAGGCTAGCCCCCTCAGCCTACCCTATGGTCTGTATTCCTCCTCTCTGGAGTATCGGGAGGCCTTCTGCCCTCAAGCCATTTCAGGACTAGAGGTGCCTTGTCACTCACTTCATCAGGATGGTGACTGGAATTGCTGTCTCCTGCCTTAGGATAATTCTGCTGGAGCCTAAGTATCCATCAACTGACGAATGGATCAAGAAGTTGTGGTTTATCTATACCATGGAATACTAGATGGCAATGAGAAAGAATGAAATCTGGCCATGTGTAGCAACATGGATGGAACTTGAGGGTGTTATGCTGAGCAAAATAAGTCAGGCAAAGGACAGATACCGTATGTTTGCACGTATAGGAGGATTAGGAGGAACTTGATGGAGGACCAAGGGGGAGAAGAAGGGGGGAAATGGTGGGGGAAAGGGAGAGAGGCAAACCATGAGAGACTCTTGAATGCTGAGAAACAAACTGAGGACTGATGGATGTGGGGGGGAGGGGGTGATGGGCATGGAGGAGGACACTTGTGGGGATGAGCACTGGGTGTTGTATGGAAACCAACTTGACAATAAACTGTTTCAAAAAAAGGAATAATTCTGCTTATGAGATATGGAAGAGGGGCTGGATAAACACTTCCAGGCAAGCTCTGAGCAGGCTGTGTGCACACCCACTGAGCTGTGCAGTCCAAGAGGAAGACGAAGAGGACAAGGGCAGCTCTCAGATGTCCTAGATTCATCATATATGCAGCCACGGTGCTTCTAGGTCCCTGCTTGGTCCCAAGACATCTTTCAGACACAAAGAGAATTTGCTGAGCCCTGGCCCCGCCTCCCTGGTGCTGCCCCCAGCGTGTTTTCCAAGCATTTTGTGATCCTCTCTCAATACAAGCCTCAGGGCCAGACAGGTCAGACTGCCCTACTAGGAGCTTGAGGGGGCTTTTGCCACCTCTTTTGCTCACTCTCTGCCCTCCTGTCACACTGCAGCTCTTACAGTCCCTCCATGTCTGGCTCCCTGCTCCCTTTGGGCCCTTGCCAGCACCACCTCAGACCCCCCCGCCATGCTCCTTGGTCTGGATAATTCCTGCTCAAGCTTCCAAACACTCCCCAACCTCCTCCCTGACCCCTTGACCAGAGCAGCTCCCTATCATGTGTACACTCTGTACTCTGGAAACATTCTTCCTACCTGGAGTCACTATATCCCCAGCGGCGGCTCTGGCACACAGCAGGCACTCAATGGCTGTTGGGTTCTTAAATCAACCAATGGCACTGGGAATCTTACTAAACCCCTACTAGTCCTAATTTACCCATCTAAAAAATGTGGATAATAATACCCACCTCATAGGGTTGTTGTGTGGTTTACATGAAATTAATGTGAACAAAGCCCTTAGCCCTGAGCTTGGAACATGGTAGGTGCTCAGTAAATAGCAGACACAATAAAAGAAGAATTCTCTTAATGGCCCTGTGAAGCAAATTCCACAGGGATCTTCAGGCCCATTTTAAAGAGAGGAAAGTGAGCTCTGGACAGGTTAAGTAAATGCCTGTGATTCCATAGGCTTTTCCCACGCTACCACGTGGCCTCCATGCTAGGAGAGTCTGCAATGCTCCCAGAGGGCTGTCCTCTGCATTCCATCCTTCAAACACCCCTCTTTTTCAGTCAGCATTTATTGAGATCCACCTTGGTCAGGCACCATGTGAGGTAACAGGAAAAAGAATAAATTAGAGACAGCTTTGACCTCAAAAAGCTATGGCCTAGGAATCTAAGTATTCTCCAAAACCAGTTCTCTCCTCTTATGGTAATGGAAGCCATGACTTGTAACTGGGCACAAACATGACCATAATTAAAGGCTGCATTGCACGTGGGTATGGCCATTTGTCCATGTTCTGGTTAAGGGGAGGGCCACAGAGAGGATGTGTGCAACATATAAGGCCATGCTCTGCCCTTCCTCTCCCCTCTCTTCCTTATGGCCAGAACAAGGAAGTGAGCTCTCTTGGACCAAGAGGCCGTGTTGACAGCCAAGTTAGGATGAAGCAACAGGTAAGAAGAAAGCAGGGTGCCCAACACCCTGAAGCTGACATACTAGCCCTTTTATACCTGGACTGCTGCGTGAGAGAAAGACAAGTTTCTGCCTCATCTAAGCTTCTATTACCTTAAGTTTTTCTGTTGGAGCAGCTAAACCCACATCCTAGCCAATTCAGGAGTCCACGACACCGTCTAGTGGGGAAGTACAATGTGTTGAGCTCTATGGGGAAGGTATATACACACCTGCTTTCTCCATCTGCTACAGGGAAAATCATGGGCTTCCATGTGATGATGGAGCTCTGGAAGCACATTCAGAGCAAAAGCTCCAATGACTTTGGCTAAATACCTTGGTGATACCTACCCACTTCCCAGGCCAGCCCTGACTGTGTGGCCAGAGGGCCAGGATCTGCTGAAGACTCACTGTGTACCAGGCCAGATACCAGCCAGGGGCACTGCCACAGGTACCCACCATGTGTCTTACCCCAAAGGTGATGAATTCTAGGTTTTCCAGCTTATTTTAGAATACTTAATCCTCCCACATACATCTATGGCTGTTTCCCTTGAGTCACTGGAGACCACGGGGAAGAGTAGATAGGTAAAGTTTTGAAACCTTGTAAACGTTGCCTTCTTTTATCTGTAATGAAGCTACGACACCCTTCTTTTTGCTCTTTCTGACAAAACAAATGCTGCTGGCAGTCTGTGACCTCTGCTTCATCTGTGACAGTTTAGAGAAGTGAGAAGGAACATCAAATACAGACAGGCATAGTGGAAACCTCATCAATTTGCTTTCCCGTCCAAGTTGTGAAAATATACTACTAGGAATAAAGCCTTAGCTTTAAGTGTCAGGTCTTATCTGATTATGGTGTGGGGTTGGGTGCTGAGCCAACACAGTTTATTGGATTTCTTTTGCCAACAAAGAAAGCAGGAACTGGAGATGTTCAGGAGGCCCTGACAACCAGGCACAAGCATGCATGTCACCCCACTCTCAGAGGGGCATCTCATTCTAGAAAGGTTTGGTCTCATTTTAGGTGTTGTCAGGAGAGCTCAGAGATGTTCAAGGATCATTTGCCTTCTTTTGAAGTTAGTACAAAGGAGAGCAATCACTATGCCCTTCAGCAAACCATCTCTGTATTAGAGACAGGATGCTTGTGTGGTCAGCCATCTACCTGGTCGATGGAACCCACACAGAAACTGTGCCAGTCCAATGTCACATGCCAGGTCCAATGTGAACTGTCTCTGGCTCTCTCTCCCAGGCAGGTATCTGATTGGGAGTGCCCAAAGATGGGGTTACACCTCACCATCCCTTTGCACACAATCCAATCCAGTGCAACAATCTGAGCCCTACCTATCATGGACAAGGCAGTGTCCAAGTGATGAAGGGGGTGTTATAACAAGGAAAAGGCACGGTCTCTACAAGGAGCTTTGATTGTGACGAGACAACACCTACGAGTGTGTAACAGTGAGTATAAAACACATAAACACATAACACTAAGACTGCTACACCCGTCAGAATGGCTAAAATTAACAACTTGGGCAATGACAGATGCTGGCAAGGATGCAGAAAACGGGGAACCCTTTTGCACTGTTGGTGGGAATGCAAATTGGCATAGCCACTCTGGAAAACAATATGGAGATTCCTCAAAAAAATTAAAAATATAACTACCCTCCAACTTAACAATTGCACTACTAAGTATTTATCCAAAGGATACAAAAATGCTAATTTGAAGGGACACATGCACCTCAATGTTTATAGCAGCACTACTGACAATAGCCAAAGTCTGGAAAGAGCCCAAACGTCCA
Organism: Hyaena hyaena; assembly: GCF_003009895.1. Taxonomy (NCBI): domain Eukaryota; kingdom Metazoa; phylum Chordata; class Mammalia; order Carnivora; family Hyaenidae; genus Hyaena; species Hyaena hyaena. Next base: position 2,072,295 of record NW_024080675.1, on the reverse strand, counting down.
TTGATGGATGAGTGGATGAAGAAGATGTGGTGTATATATATACACAATGGAATATTCCTTGGTGATCAAAAGAATGAAACCTTGGGGCACCCAGGTGGCTCAGTTGGTTGAGCGCTAGACTTGGGCTCATGTCATAATCTCATGGTCCATGAGTTTGAGCCTCACATAGGGCTCACTGCTGTCAGGGTGGAACCTGCTTTGGGTCCTCTGTTCCCCATTCTCTCTGCCCCTCCCCCACTCACACACACATGCACTCCCTCCCTTCCTCCCTCTCTCTCTCTCTCTCAAAAATAAACATTTTTAAAAAAGAAAGAAATCTTGCCATTTGCAGCAACATGGATGGAACTAGAATGTATTATGCTAAGTGAAATAAGTAAGTCAGAGAAAGACAAATATCATAAGATCTCACTCATGTGGAATTTAAGAAGCAAAACAGATGAATATAGGGGAAGTGAAGGAAAAATAAGATAAAAACAGAGAGGGAGGCAAAGTGTAAGAGACTCTTAAATACAGAGAACAAACTGAGGGTTGCTGGATGGGAGGTGGGTAGAGGGATGGGCTAGATGGGTGGATGGGCATGAGGGAGGGGTTACTTGTTGGGATGAGCACCGGGTGTTATACGTAAGTAATGAATCACTAAATTCTACTCCTGAAACCATTATTGCGCTATAGTTAACTATCTTGGATTTAAGTTAAAAAAATAATATAAAATAATAACATTAAAAAAACATAATCCCAACATATGTTGGAGGTTATCTTAGGCCAAGACTATGGAGATCTCATGGAGAAAAATGAGAAAAGATCTGGCCTTCTATGGTGAGGCAAGAGAACTGAGACACAGGAAAGAGATGGGTAATTTTTCCAAAAAGCAAGAGGGGTGGGAAGCTGGATGGCTGGAAATACAGTTAGCTGGTCTAGGCTATGTTTTCCTTTCTTTTACAGCTCAAGTCCTTGATAATGTTAGTTACACTGTCTCTACACTCCTCCTTCCATAAGGGCAGCTCCAAGTGCATCCCGCTCTTGCCCTCTCTCTTGCCCTCCTCTCAGTGATGGGTTTAGAAGGAGAATCTGTTGGGGTCCCTGGGTGGCTCAGCCAGTTAAGCGTCTGACTTTGGCTCAGGTCATGATCTCACAGCTCGTGGGTTTGAGACCCGCATCAGGCTCTGTGCTGACTGCCAGCTTAGAGCCTGGAGCCTGTTTCAAATTCTGTAACTCCCCCTTCTCTGCTCCTCCCCTGCTCATGGTGTCTATTGCTCTCTCTCTCTCTCTTTTCTCAGAAATAAATAAAACATTAATTTTTTTTTTTTTAAAAGGAGAATGTGCACGTGGGTAGGCCAGCTCTCTTCAAGATCTGCCTGCCTTCAGGAAGCATGTACTCTCTGCCCCTCCAGGCTGTGAGATTTGCCAGGCAGACCCTCAGGGGGTAGACTTGTGCTGGTCAGCACCAGGATAAGCCTAATTCTGGGGCTCACTATTGGGAAGGTTTCTTTGACACAGATACAAAGCATATTCTCTGATATTAGCTTAATCTGGGAAAAAAAGGTGATATTTGGACTGTATATATCTTACTTGTTGTTTCCCTCTTGGTTCAGAACTCTGGAAGATTGTTGCAATTTATGAAGCATCCTGGAACTAACACCCATCTCCCTCCATTCCTCATTACTCTAATCTTGCTTCTGACCCCAAACCCCGCTAACAATACTCCCACCATAGTCAATAATATCTCTCTTCCTGATACAGCTAAGAGATGTATTTTAGTCCTCAGTGTATTCTAGTTCTTGGATTCTAATGTATATTTAAGTTGTCTAGCATTTTTTATCGCTGAAAGCAGACTGTGTCTTACAATCAATGACATGTCACCATTTAATTGGCAGCATTGTGTCTTAGTGGCCTGTCTTACAATCTAAAATATTGGCATGTCTTACAATCTGTTGTATCTTTCCATCAGTGAAGTTTGGTTCTGTATCAGTGGAAAACGTTCCTTCCCTCTCTCCCTGTCTTCTGTGATATCCCACCCTCACCTGTTGGCCGTCCATCTCAGGCTCCTTTACATATCCCAGATAAACTAGCATTCCTTGGGGCTCTGGTCTAGACCTCATTGCTGCTGCTGCTGCTGCTGCTTTTTTCTTTAATGTTATTTATTTATTTATTTATTTATTTATTTATTTATTTAGAGAAGGAGAGAGTAGAGCATGAGCGTGCAGGGGAGGGGCAGAGAGAGAGAAGAGAGAGAATCTATGCTGTCAGTACAGAGCCCAACGCAGGGCTCGAACCCACATACCTAGACCTCACTGCTTTTTACCCTCCCTTTTCTCCTTTGGTTTTTTTCAGCCTCTCCCTGGCTTCAACTGCCACCTGGATCATGATGGTCCCCATGTTTATACCTCAAGCCTAGGTCTTTTTTCTGAGTCTAGAATCTCACACTGGACATGCTCACTTACCTCAAAGCCACAAATCCCCAAATGGAACTGGTCTCACTCCCAGGAAAGCCTGCCCACCCTCCAGCGTTCCCCATTCTTGTGAAAGTCGTCTGAGTCATTCCGAACTCAACCCTTTTGCTCTTCTCCAAATGCAACAAAGGACCAAGCTCTGATAATTTTATCCATCAAATACCTCTTAAATTTGCCTCTTCCGTTTCCACTGACATTAAGTCCGTTGAAGCTACTCTCATCTCTTAACATTGTCCTCACTGGCCCCCTGCCCTCTATCCATTCTCCCCACAGCATCCAGGATAACCTTTTTAAACACAAATGTCACTCTTCTGCTTGAAAATCTTAGACGATGCCACACCTTCTGCCTGGAACACTTTCTCTTTAATCCCCTATCCCAAACCCCACTGCCATTGCTCCATGCAGTGGAATTCAGTTCATTATGGAAATCTCAGCTCAGCTACCACCTCTGCCAGGAAGCCTTCCTTGATTTCTCTTGGTCAGTCTGGATTAGACACTTGTTTTATAAGTTTCCATAGTATCCTGTTCTTACTCCTATTACAACTCTTGGCATACTATATTATAAAACTGCATATTTACTTGTCTGTCTGTGAGATAAGACCATTAGCTCTATCCTAGGTAGGTCTGTCTGGCTCACCATTATATCTTCAATCCCTAGACTACACCTGACATGTTTATGGAATGAATAAATCAACACACCAGTGGAAAGATGGGTCTGAGTGGAACATATGGTATGATGGGCCAGGATGTGAAAGACTTAGACTATCTTAAGATGGAGGCTTTGAGGAGAAGCTTGGTCCCCAGCCTGAGTGCAAGAACCCAGGTGTCCTCAGGTAGCTACATTGTCAGCCCGGCACAAGAAGGAATTTGCTGACCTGTTCAGAAATAGTCCTGTAATTCACTCTGATCCAGCTTAATGCTAAGCTGAAAAATTTATAGACAAATTTAAACAGAAGACGTAAAGATAATGAATGTTAGAAATCACCCCATCGTACAAATGCTCTTAAAGGAATTAAAATTTCACCCAAATGTGAGTCACCAGCCTTCCTTGTAGGGACCATACAGAACACGAGCAAACAAGGCTGGCATCTCTGTTTGAATGCGACTCACTCACTACTGGTTAAATTAAAGCAACGGCTTGGAAACATCATGACACTCTCCTTATATTCTCCATAACTGCAATTAGATAAAATTAAATTAGCCGAACGTCTCTCTACTAAAGTAAACAGATCACAAATCCTTCACTGGAGGCAGGTGATAATTTTCCAAGATCACTACTGTTAAGAATTTCAAATTGACTTGACTTTTCCCCCTTCCTGTTTATAAAAGTCTATATGTGCACTGCAGAAAGTGACTGAAATATACTGAAAAATAGGCAATACTGGCTCTTAAGGCCACCACCTAGAAAACTTTGATGAATGTTTTGGTATACTTTCCATCTTTCTTCTGTTCACATATGCATTTTTATGTAGTTGAGGTTACTGCACATATAGTTATACACTATGTTTTTCCCCAACTTAACATTATATTTAAGGCATTTTGCATGCCGATAAAACTATTTATATCATCATAACAACAGCCTTGATTTACCATAATTTTTAAGTTAACCAGTCCCCTCTGTCTGGACACTAAAGTCCTAAGAATTTCCTTTAGAAAGATCTATTAACTCCCTAATTACCAGTGTCTTCAGGGAAGGCAAACCAAGTTTTGAAGTTGCTTAAACAAAAGCAGAATTAGGAAGTAGAACCTGGTCCCTACCCCCACCCTGTCTCAATCAAGTAATGCGTGCATTACCTGACACAAACGTTTTGCATTTCTGAAGTTCTAGATTATTCATTTGATAGCTTCTCGCTAGGAGTGTGGATTTAATATAATTGCTTCGGTTGATGGAACAGCTATATGAATATTAATGCTTGGTTGGAGTGTTGAGAGAGACACTTCAATGTAGCCTCCTCCCCCTGTGCCAAGAATAAGCAAAAGATATTATTATATGGTGCGCGGTGGTAATATTCACCTGGCAGGTACACCAGGTCCCCGGGGCGATGTGGAGCAGTGCACTGCAGAAGATGGTAATGCAGGAAGTGGGGGGCCTCCCCCCATCCTCTCTAGCTCACAAGCATCCCAGGAAGTATCTCTGAAGGATTTAGCTCCTCCATCCCTAAAATAACGAGGATTTTACATGAAGCTCTTGCTCTTTTTTAAATTCCTTGTTAGATAGCCACTCTGTCTTCAATGACTAGCCATCCTCCTTTTCAAGAAGTGTTTGGGGGAGGGGTTGGGTAGTACCCACTAAATAAATGTTATTTTTCCTCTGACTGAATCAGTAAATAATGGAAGGAATGCTGTCAAGATGTCTTTTTGAAAAAAAATTTATTCTTTCAAATTGGATCCTAATAGCCAAAAGGATATGTGGAATAATTCCAATTTTCTCAAGATCTACCTTAAATTAAAAAAAAAAAAATTTCCCAGGGTGCCTGGGTGACTCAGTCAGTTAAGCATCTGACTTTGGCTCGGGTCATGATCTCAGAGTCTGTGAGTTCAAGCCCCACACCGGGCTGTGTGCTGACAGCTCAGAGCCTGAAGCCTATTTCCAATTCTGTGTCTCTTTCTCTCTGCCTTTCCCTTGTTCATGCTCTCTCTCTCTTTCTGTCTCAAAAAAAAAAAAATTAAAAAATCTAAAAGAATTTCCCCAATTTTGAAAGTAGCATATGCTCTTTTAAAGAAGACTTGAAAGACAAATATATACATAGATAGATAGATATAGATAGATAGACATATATATATATATATATATATATATATATGCATAAAGTGAAAATCTCCTATAGTATCACAGACTAAAGACACCAACTATGACATGTGTGTAGAGATGTTTGTGGGCTTTTATCTACAAATGTTTTCCCCCACGTAGCTGAGACCACATTGCATTTGAAAATTATATTTTACTTACTTTGCTTATCATAATGGTTTCTAATGCCAGTTATTATTCCTTGCAAGCATTTTGAATGGTTGCATTCTCATTTCCTTTAAAATGCTCTGCTATACTTGGTCATTTAGAAAATCGAATATGATTCCCTATGTCCTCTCTGTACCTGTCTCTTTTGTTTATTTTTCCTATTTCCTTTTCCTTCCCCTGAACCCTAAATCTCTGTCAAGAGCCCTGGCTTCTTTTCCTGGTTTCAGACCCCCTTTCTGAGTAGCTTTTGAACACTCCAATTGGTCTTTAAATGGGACAAATCAAAACCAAGCTCATCACCTTTATCATGTCTTCCTCCTGACTTCGTCTGGTCTGTTCCAGTGCCTTCATCTCCCCCCCCTCACCTCCCTCTGGCTATTCTCCACATCCTATTCTGTACAATCTTTCAGACTCTCCTTCCAGAATGTCTCATCAATCTGTCCTTCCCATAAAAGGGAAGATTTAGCAAATAAAAACACAAGACACCCTATCAAAGTCTGAATTGCAGATAAATGGATAATTTTTTAGTGTAAGTACATCCCATTCAATGTTTGAGAAATACTTAAACAGAAAATTGCTCATCTATATGAAATCCAAGTGTAACTGGATGTCTTATATTTGACTCAGTTTCTATTTGCCCATACCTTAACACCTTTCATCTCTACTATAAGCCATAGTCACCTCCCTGTCTCTTTGTCTAGTTCATTAATCTTTACAAATAACAGCTCCAATGATGTCATACTTTACCTACTGATTCCCTTCAGTGATTCCCACTGACATTTAGAAATGTCCACAAACTAGCTCTGACCTGCCTCTCCAGCCCCATGTCCCACTGCTGCCTCTTGGGACTCTCAGCTCCCACTCAAATGCTGGTCCTGTGGTTATAAAATACACTCTCCACTTTGCTTCCCAAGGCCTCAGCTCACACTATTCTTTCCATGTAGAATGCCCTACCTCATATGTCCAAATACTGACTCCACCTTCACAGAACCATCATCCTAAGGTGGGCCCTCCTCCCCTTGAATACAGATAAGATATTTATTCTATCATTTTTGGCAGGTCAAAACTAGTTAAACATTGGAAGTTTCATATGCTTTAGGCTAATGTAATGAAAGGCCCCTGCCATGTGCTTCCCTGCCTTACTACTTTCTACAATGTCATCGTCTTACCACATTCTACCAAAATCATCAAGCAGTGACTGCCTAAAGCAGTGTTTCTCAAGGTACAGTCCTCTAACCATATGCAATGGAACCACCCAGAGGAGAGGAGGGCTTGTTAATGATGCAGAGTCTAAGATTCCATCCTAGAGCTGGGGAGGGGCCTAGGAATATGCACTGAGCACCAGTGTTCCAGCTGAGTCTTGTGTTCACTAAAGTTGAGAACCACTGGTCACATGGAAATTCTCCTCATTCTACTCTACTCACACTTGTCCTTGAATATGCCTACATATATCCCCACCTCCAATGACTCTCTAGACTTCGGCTGCTCTTTCCACTTCAAGCCGCAGCCTACCAAACACTCCTACTGGTCCTTCTAAGCCTAGTCAACTCCTGCCTCCTCCATGAATATGTCCCTGTGTTACTTCTTGTCACTAATCATGCATTCGTCTCCCCAAGTGGAACAGAACATTCAACCAAGACAAGAATTTTCTCCCACCTCGCAAAGAGACTAACACCCTGTTATGCTATGATAGTTGCTAACTAAATAGATGCCACATTAATACACAACCAAGGTCAGTGGACACAAGGAAACTAGGCAAAGATGTCTTCTAAATTAGAAATAGTGAGCAGGGGGTGTTCATTAAAAAAAAAAAAAGAAAGAAAGAAAGATTGCATCAAGAACAAGTATTTACAACTTTATGTGTGCATCTAAGGAGAATCTACATGTAAATCCTAATTCAATAGTGACAGGACCACAGCAGTAAGTTAACTCAGAGTGTCTGATGAGCCACAGCTCGCCAATCTTCCCCATGGCTGCTCCTCTTCCTTGGACAGGCTCTGACCCATCCAGAAGTCGAGAAGAGTTTCCACTGGTTGAGAGCCATGCCTAGATCTAATCCCAAAGGGATGACAAACTCGATGAAATAAACCCTTCATCTTTCATCCTCCTCTGGCTCTGATGCCTGTCTATGCACTGCCAGAACCAATTCCCTCCCACAGCCCAGAGGCCATCCCTTCCCTAATATCCCTGGACTCTGGCTCTTCTCCACATCTCCCTTCTACCACCATACATAGGCCTTCATCCTTTCTTCCCCCAGTCTCCTAGCTAGCCTCCATGCCTTTCTAACTGTATTCAAATCTTCAATGAAACTCTTTCTGAGCTCTTCATCCCCACAGGATAGAATCCAGATCCTTATTCTGGATCATGGGACCCTTCACATCCCAGTCTCTGCCTGTCTTTTCGTTCAATTCAATACAATTCAACTCAATTCAATTGCATTCCACAAGCAGCCCCTGGTGCCTTCCATATGCTGGGCCAAGCTGCAGATATGAAATCTAAGGACCTCAGCTCACAAGAGGGATACATGAGTAAGCATGCATACAATGCAGTGTGATGGGCATAGGAGCACAGGAGGCCTTGGAGACTTTATCAATTAGTGGTGGAATTCCTGCAGGGAATTAGTGCAAAGCCAGGGCCACAGCTAAATCTCCAGCTCCAGGGTTCTTTCCCCGACTCAGTGCAGTCTGGCCAAAGAGAGTCTGTCCTGCAGAAGAATGAAAAACCACCAAACCAAAACAAAAAGAAGAGACATGAGATAATCCATGGTTAAAATACAAATTAAGCATGAAAATGCAAAACCCATAAAAGCTACTGTAGGGACACTACACCACAGTGAGACAAGATCATTCAAACACTGCATTTATAAGATGGAAACACAGGGAGATGGGTCACACTCAAGATGAGCCCTGATGAAAGTCTGTGACTCATCTCCTTTGGTCAAGTAACATGGATCCAAGATAACTTCCTTTCAGGGGCTTGGGCATTTCCACAGCTTGGGCTGGGACAAAATGGTTACCTATGCCTTTCTATTCTGATATCTATGAAAAATGAGAAGAAAATTACATTAAAAGTGTAATGAATAGGGGCGCCTGGGTGGCTTAGTCGGTTAAGCGTCTGACTTTCACTTAGGTCATGATCTCGCAGTTTTTGGGTTCGAACCCCGCGTCGGGCTCTGTGCTGACTGCCAGCTCAGAGCCTGGAGCCTGTTTCAGAGTCTGTGACTCCCTCTCTCTCTGACCCTCCCCTGTTCATGCTGTCTCTCTCTATCCTAGAAATAAAAATATTTTTTAAAAAAAGTGTAATGAATAAAATGCACATGCAAAAGGCTTGAATTTATTTCAAAGAACGAAGAAAGTAAATTTGAGGAGACATTAATGATTTCCAAGAGAATTCTGAGAGGAGGGTGGGAAGGTGTCCTCTCAAACGTAAGGCAGAGAACATCAGAGGAAAAGAAGATTCTAAGAGATTACCCAGTATTCTCTGCCCACAAGGGACAGCAAGCCTTTCAATCCACAAGACGTATTGGCTACGTTGGTGTTTTTAAATGGCAGGCTTTGGAGTCAGTTAAGAAAGCAATTCAGTGAGTCATGACGTCAATTTCCTTTTAAATGAAAGAATGGAATCTAATAGAAAACACCAGTTTGCTCAATAGGCAAGAGTAAGCACTGAGGGTGAGGGTGTGTGTGTGTGTGTGTGTCTGCGTGTGTTGTGTGTTCACGACATAATACACCATTTCATGTGGTGAGTTGAATCAAAAAAGTCTGAAAAACGCTCTTCTAGAAAACTTTTCTAGGGTTCTATATTTAACACATACTAAACATACTCAGGGATATAGACCCTTTTCTCCGTTTTTGTGCTAAAATTAAACAGAGAATATTAGAACTGGAAGAAACAAATTAACAGCATGCAAATGAGTGAACTGATAACAAGATGGGTAGAGACAACTGAATGAGACAGAGGAGCTTCGAGCTTTTTCTAAAGCCTTCTGCTTTGTGATAGACAACTAAGGATTCCTGGCTATTTCTTTTCCTTATTGGAGCACTAGATACAGTACCTGCTCAATAATTACTTGTCCAGTGACCCTCTAGAAGTGGTAACACTTATCAAGCAGTGTGATTGATGCTTTTTCAATAATGTCAGTCTCCTGCACTTACAGAAGCTCCTTGAAGGCTGGGCTAATGTGTGGTCCACTGATAACCCCAGTTCTATGACAGTGCCTGGTAAGTAGTAGGTGTTCAATAAATTGTGGTTGGATTGAACTAAAATGCATCAAAAGGCATCAAGATCCAGTTCTAATAACCATTTGTCACCTGAACCCCCTTTGCAAGAAAAAATCAATTTCAGTAAATTGAGCAAAAGATATCCTAAGTGCGGAAAAAGCAACAATAACAACAAAACTCTGAACTTAAGTTTCCAGGGAGCAAATCGCTCTTGGCCCAGAGGTCTTATAGAGTAAGAGCTTCTTGAAATATTACAAGCTTTTTAGGATGTCAAGCTTGGACCTACTTTTTGGATCTCATCTGGCTCCTGGGGACACAAAGAAGATGTTCCTTCCAGTCTGGACACCTTCCTGGCAACAACCACAGTGAATCTGAAGCAGCTGAGTTATTGCAGAGGTCGTGTCCACAATGCTAACTGGAGTGGTCAGTATGCTCAGAGGGCCGGAGACAGAGGGCTGGATTTGGAGAAGCAGTCAACCACCAAGTAAATCAACAGTGGAGCAAGGCCTGGTTTGCTTCCCTACAAGAAGCCCCAGCTGAGCAGAAATGAGACCCAGTTGGGAAGTAGTCATTTGCCTTCCTTAACTCCTCCGTAGCTGCCTTGTCTCCACGTCTCAGAGTCCAACCCCAACTCCTAATATGCAGCTGTTAGAGGTGGGTCATTAAGGATGTTCTGCATATGAGGATATAAGTGGGGGGACAGTGTTGATCACCAGGGTAGATTCCTTGGAAAGGAAGAGGGTGAGTTCTTACCTAGGAGGATCAGTGAAAGATGCCCTTAACCAAAGGATCAATTCAAATTCAAATTCAATTTCAATTGCAACTCAAAGGAGAGCTCACTAGCCACCACTCTTCTTCTCAGCCAGGTGAATATCCCAATAGTAATTACCAATGTAAAGACCTCTTTATCAAGGACACGGATGAATATTAAAGGCAGGGATAAATGGGATAAATGGCCTGTCCCTGCTGCCATCCCAAAACAATGGCCCTACCCTATCATGTGTTCTGTTTCTATACACAGTCAAATCTTAGTTCTATGTGGATGAGAAAGGCAAGGAACAGAGTAACCCTGTCTGCAGAACTCAATGGAGAGCAGGAATCCAGACCCTGATTTTAGTACCAAAAAAAAAAAAAAGTTTCAACCTCCACCCCATACCTAGTCTCTATTCCGGGCTCCCTCTGGCCATCTGCCAGCTCAAGCTAAAGGAATATAAATCATCCTTGGGTTAACCTGAGCAGAATGTAATCAAGGGGGCAAGTTGGCTTGAGGCCAGAGGAGCAAGAGGAAGGCTGTATATCATGCACTCCAAAATAAGCAGGAATAAAGTTTGGGCTATGTATATGTATATGTATATGTATATGTATATGTATATGTATATGTATATGTATATGTATATGTATATATGTATATATATATGAATACTATGTATTCTTAGATACTTAATTTGAATCTCACTTCTAACATCCATTTAACTTAACCTCTCCCTGCCTCAGTTTCCTAAGAAATCATATGTAAAGGATAAAATATGTCCATGATGTCTAGTAGTACCTGGCAATTTAATGGGCCAGCAATCTACATAAATTATTGTGAGGATTACAGTATTGCCAAATGGATTAGAGTAAAGGTTTTGGGCTCAGAGGGACTCCAAGATGCTGGCTCCATGGTCCTCATCCACTGTGAGGCCTTGGGAAAGTTCCCTAACCTCTCTGGGCCTTCACTATCTCACTTACAAAATGGGGATAATAGGGCACCTTGGTGGCTCAGTTGGTTAAGTGTCCTAGTCTTGATCTTAGTTCAGATCGTGATCTCACAGTTCAAGGGATTGAGCCCCTAGTCTGGCCATGTGCTGACAGAGTGGAGACTGTTTCGGATTCTCTCTCTCCCTCTCTCTCCCTCTCAAATAAACAAACATTTTTTAAAAATGGGGATAATAAAATCACTTCATAGCATTACCATAAGGCTAAAATGAGAATACATATGTAAAATGCCTACACGGACTAGATGACAGTAAATGACGGCTATTACTATGATGGCTTATTCCTTTGGAAAGGTGTACATGCCCCCAGTAAAGAGCTGCTGTGTAGCTACCTCAGGCAATCAGATGAATCCCTCAAAGGTCACTGATGCTCAAAATGCCAAAATACCAACATGTCTCCCCATGACACCACTCCTCATCCTATATCCCCTAGTACAGTGTGTGGCACACTGGCTTCCTTGTCAGCCAAGTGAGAAATCCCACAGTCCCCATCCACTCTTCCCTCTCCCCCCACAGCAAATCCACCATCCGTTGATTCTACTTCTTAAACGAGTCAACTCCATTTGCTTCTCTGCACGTGCCCACCACTATGTTAGTTCAGGGCACCATCAACCTGCCCCTGGATAGCATGTCTCCAACCTCATCTCCCTGTCCCAGCCATCCCCCCTTCAGTCACTCCCCAAGCAGCAACAATAGCCATCTTTCTACTGTTCAAATCTGACGGTGCCTTTTTCCTGCTTTAAACCCCTTCACTGGCTCCCTGAAATAAAGCCCAAATCCCTTAACATGGCTTCCAGAGCCTGCCATGATCTGCCCAAGGCTTCACTCCCTCCCGGGCTCATCTCTCCCCATGGCTCTCCTTGTTTTGTGTGCTGCAGCCAGGCTGAAGGGGAAATACTTGCAGTTCTACAAATGAATCATGCCCCCTCTCTACAGGGGGCTCTCTCTCTCAAGACAGAGTGTGTTTTCCCCTCTGCTTAGCACACTCCTTTGTCCCTTCTCCTCTCCAGTCTTTAGGTTTCAGTTTAGGTATCATTTCTTCCAGAAAGCCTTCCTGACACTGGGATACTGAGTTAGATACCTGTTACACTGTATGCAGGCGTCTGCTCATTTGCTCATCTCCCTCAGCAGCCTGGGAGCCCCTTGAAGACAAAACCCATTTTTGTCATTGAAATACTCCAAGTGCCTAAGACAGTGACTGGCACAAAAAAAAAAAAACAGGCACTGAAATATTTGTCTGTTGAATAGAGGACAGCAACTGGCCTTGCCCTGAGGAGCAATCTCTCCCTGGCTGAAGGCAGCAGTGGCATTGAGCTGCCCAGTAGCTAAGCCAACCCTGGGAACTGGAGGTATACATCCAACAAAAGCAACACACCTACCTAGAATAGCCACCACCTCGTCATCCTGGATCACCTCCAGGGAGCCGGAGACCACGAAGCAGAGGCTGTCAACACTCTCTCCTGCATGGTAGATAAGGTCCCCCGGGGCGCAGTGCACTGTCTGAAACTCCATGGCCAGTGCCCGCAGGCAGCCGTCGCTGGCCAGCCGGAAAGCTGGGTGCTCCTTGAACACCTTGCGATTCAGGTGCACGCAGATGTCAGCTCTCATGTCCTTGGGGCATATCTGCAAAACCTGGCCGGGCACAGGAACAAACAGCGTCAGGGTCCTGCCTGTGGTCTCCGGCCCATTGCCCCTCAGGACCCCAGGAGCAGAAGTAACCCCCAGCAGGCTAGACTGCGCTCTTCAAGGCACTGGTGGACAGGACAGCCACAGTCCCTGTGCTCGTGAAGCTTACATTCTTGTGGGAGAGATATGCGGTAACCACAAAAATCTGTGCTATATGCTCAGAACAAAGGCCGGAGAGTCAGTGCTAGGAGTCCATGGGACTCTTTACTTTATTTAAAGACATTTTTTAAATGTTTATTTACCTTTGAGAGAGAGAGAGAGACAGAGTGAGACAGGGAGGGGCAGAGAGAGGGGGAGACATAGAATTGGAAGCAGGATCTAGGCTCTGAGCTGTCAGCACAGAGCCCAACGGGGCTCAAACTCACGACTGTGAGATCATGACCTGAGCAAAAGTCAGATGCTTAACAGACTGAGCCACCCAGGAGCCCCTACATGGGACACTTTAGATCCATATTTGGGTAAGGCTTCTCTGAGGAGGGGACATTTAAGCTGACACTTGCAACATATGTCAGAGGAAGCCATGTGAAAGAGAACATTTCAGCAGAAAGGCAAAGGCTTTTGCCTTTGTGAAAGAGGGACAAGGGGTAGGAGATGAGATTTTGGGAAAACACCAAGTGTGCACGAAGAGACTTTAGGTTATGAAAAAAGCCTTTGATTTTATTCTGAGTGTGATGTGGACACACTGGAGGATTCTTATGACACACGGGGGAGTGACAAGATATATTTTAAGAAGACCGTCGCAGCTACAGGGTGGACTTAGAGGGCCCTGACCACGAGGTGGTAAGGATGGGGCCAAGGAATTGAGTTAGGTCACTGCTGCAGGCGTCCCGGTGAGAAGTGAGGAGAGCCGAACTGGGGTGCTGGCTGGGGAGTCAGTGAGCAGTGGTCCAATTCAGAGTGTATTTTGTAGACAGAGCTGACACTACTGATGGACTGATATGGGTGTGGGCTTAGAGAGATAAAGTAATTTTAGAGAGATAAAGTAATTCATTTGTGCAAGGCATTGCTAAGTTCTTTAATGTCACTCATCCATTTCATACTTATTTATTGAACACTTATTATATGCCAAGAATCATTCTAGGCTCTGAGGATGTAGTGGTGAATGACACAGACAAAAATCCTTGCCCTTGTGTAAATTACCGCCTAGTGAGAAGAGACAAATAATAAGCAAAATAAGTAAAATCCAGCAACAATTTTACATTTTTAAGTGTTACATGCACTTAGTAACTAATTTAATCCTCACATGACCCAATGATGTGACTGCTAGTATTGTATCATCTTACAGATAAGGAAACTGAGGCACAGGGGACATAAGTAACCTCCCCAAAGTTACATAGCCAGAAAATGGCAGAGCTGGGCTCTCCAATTAGGTAGTCTGAGTCCACAGCCTAGTTTAGATACTAACCACTCTCTACATCAAGTGGCTGCCCCAACTAAATGCACTTGTAATTTGACTCTCAGCATCTAGAAACTCAAGCCAAAAGGGGAAATGTAAGAGGTCATGTCAGTCTTCTATTTTGAGAAAGGAAAATTTCTCAGCCTTTTCTAATGGGAGAAATAGTTCCCTGGACCAAATTTTTGAAGAAACCACTGCATGGCCCCTCACACAGCAAGCATTAAGAAACACAATAGGACACCTTCAAATGGACTCTTCCAGAGAAATTACAAGCGTTCTTAAAATAATCCCGTCTCCCATCCTAGCCTAGTGCACAAAGCTGGAGGCATAAAAATCAAACACATTCAGTGAAGACATTGCCTTGGGGTGCTGGTTACTCCTACACCCCTGCTTCCCTGCCTTCTCTGCACCTATGTGCCTCTGTGGCTGAGCTCACCTTGGAATCTGGAAGTCTCTGGAAGCTTCTCAGCCTCCTTCAAAACTCTGCCCAAGTCTCCCCTTGCCAGTGACAGCTTGGCTCATACCCTAACCCTGTCAGGTGCACCTGCACTCTGCACAGAAGGGAGGCAGTGGACAGAGGTGGTCAAACAGTTGAAATCCCAGCTCCTTCCCCTCCAAGTGACCTAACTGCTCTACCCTTCAGTTTCTCCCATAAAATGCACCCTGTGCTCACAATGGCTTGTGAGGATTAAATGAAATTACATCTACTATAATTATACTATTTCCCAGGGGTAGTGTGGGACCCAGGAAGGGGCCCCATATATACTCTGTGCGCCTCTTCCTTCTTGCTCTTGGGTGGCTGGATGCTGAGAAAGCAAGCAGGGTCTCTGAGAGATGGGGATGGAGCACAGACTGAGGCAGTGGAAAATTCAGACTGCCAAGGCTTAGAAGGAGCGCTTGCTAAGTATTTCCCTCCTTGAGGCTCATTAAAAACAAGACTCCTGTTGAAATGCAGATTTAATTTGGATCCTCTTTTCCCCAAGCAGAACACCAGGGAGTGAAGAATACTCGCATGTCATGTCAAAACTGTGCTCAGGAGTTCAAAACTAAGATTTATTCTTCTCAGTGAGTTCACCTGTAAATATTTGGTTCCCCCTGGGCTGGGCTTTGCTGGCAGAAGCTGTGAGTGAAAGAGGCCTTGGAATAGAGACAATGTTTTATTCATGAGCACTGTTCCCAGAGTCACTGGAAAGTATGTGTGACGAGGAGAGGGAACCTGGGGGTAGAGAAATCCGGACCACCATGGCCATCAGATTATCTCCATCATTCTTCTGTTGTCTCTACACTGGGCAGGTTAGGAGGTCCTGAATCCTCCTCTCTGGGCTGAATGCTTCTCAGCTGGAGACTCCTTCCTGGGCACCTTCCTTTCTCCTGAAGAGAGACCAACCCTGCTGGCTCCTGAGGGCCTCAAAGGCTGCAGGGAAGTGTTGCCATAGAGGCTCACAGACCCTCCCCAGGCTGGACAGGACAGATACATGGTTGAGAGAACAGGCTTTAAGGTCAGGCAGACCTGGATTCAATTCCTGACTTTAACAGTTAACTATCCATGTGAACTTGAAGTAATACTTAGCTTCTTTTCCCAAGTCTTCATTTTTGAACATGAGTAAAAAATTCTTCTAAAGATACCACGAACTTGTGTGGAAAGTCCCGGTACAATGCCCGGCACACACACGGGCTCAGGGCATGTGAGCTCTCATTTCTGATGTTGTTACCACAGCAGAGCAATGGGTCAGCCTGAGGGAGGCTTTGAAGTCCAGAAGGTCATTGCCAAAGGGGCCTGCCTTAGAGGTTGGCCTTAGTATTAAAAGGCACCTAGTTTCATGTGTTACAGACATGGAAACCGAAGCTCAGAGGGACAGGTGACTTGTTCTCGGTCACCAGCTAATTACTGGTCAAACGAGAGGAGCCCGGCACTGCCACCCTCCCACCTCCCACACACACATACCCCTAGGCTCTCGTGGTCATCACTGACCATTCTGACCCAGGATGCAGGGGAGGGGAACCAGGGACAGGCTTGGGACCACAAGACTGGACCCCTCCCCAACAACTGTCCACCAAAACAACTGTCCACTTCCTGGCAGGGGTACTCAGGCCAGGCTGGGCTCTGCAGTGAGTTGCCTCAGTATTTCCCCTTCCGCTCGGATCAGGACCTGCCGCAAATCGCAAAGCCTCCCAGGAAAGGGAGTTGGCAGGGAAGGGCAAGGAAGACTAACGCTGACTAGGCGCCATCTCCCATGGGCAGCCGCCCAACCCAGCCCTGCAGTCAGGTGGGGAAGGGCTTCTTTCCAGACAACCAGATTTACAGAGCCATTCTGGCCCCTGGGAAAGGAGCCCCAGGGCTGAGAGATCAAAGTTCCTTTCTGCTCCATCAGCTGCCAGGCACCCACAGAACGTACGTGCCTCACTGAATGAAGCAAAAACAACAGGGGCGGTTAGGGCAGGTGGTTGGCAAAGCCAGAGACTAAGACCCACCCAACCGATGGCCTGCCTGGGTGAGAAATGAGGGCAACTTCATCTGAACTCTTCTTCTCATCCTTCTTCCCTCCATTACAGTTTTAAATTTAAAAAAAAAAAGTAGAAAAAAAATAAAATGAGGGGCGCCTGGGTGGCTTAGTCGGTTAAGCGTCCGACTTTCACTTAGGTCATGATCTCACGGTTCGTGGGTTCGAGCCCCGCGTCGGGCTCTGTGCTGACTGCCAGCTCAGAGCCTGGAGCCTGTTTCAGAGTCTGTAACTCCCTCTCTCTCTGACCCTCCCCTGCTCACGCTGTCTCTCTCTCTCCTAGAAATAAATTAAAAAAAAAAAACATTAAAAAAAAAATAAAGAAAAAAAATAAAATGAGCTTTACAGTTCAAAAAAAAAAAAAAGTAGAAAAAGCTTCCAAATCAGACAAAAACTGTATTCAAATTCTGACTTTGCCATTCTTAACTCTATGACCAGAGGCAGTTAACAAGACTAATTGGGCCTCTGTGTCCTCATCTCTTGGGTAGAAATAACAGTAGCTCCCTCCCAGAGTTGCTATAGAGCATAACTGATGCACAAATGCAGGGCCAGACACATGGGAAGTGCGGTAGATATTTGTTGTTCTTTTTTTCCTTTTTATTTTAAAAAATTTTTTGTTTTATTTATTTCTGAGAGAGAGACACAGACAGAGACAGCGAGCAAGCAGGGGAGGGTCAGAGAGAGAGGGGGACACAGAATCTGAAACAGGCTCCAGGCTCTGAGCTATCAGCACAGAAACGGACACGGGGCTCAAACCCACAAACCGCGAGATCATGGCCTGAGCCAAAGTCGGACGCTTAACCGACTGAGCCACCCAGGCACTACACTTTTTTTCTTTTTAAAGGTAGGCTTCACTCTCAGTACAGAGCCCAACATGGGGCTTAAACTCGTGACTGAGATCAGGGCCTGACTTGAGATCAAGAGTCAGATGCTTAACCATTGGACTTTGGCTCAGGTTATGATCTCATGGTTCACAGGTTTGAGTCCCATGTCAGGATTTGTGCTGACAGCTCAGAGCCTGGACTCTGCTTCACATTCTGTGTCTCCCTCTCTGCCCCTCCCCTGCTTGTCCCCTGTCTCTCAGAAATGAATAACTGTTAAAAAATATTTAAAACAAAAAAGCTGGATGCTAAGCTAACTGAACTACCCAGGTGCCCCAGTATCTTTTCTTTTTTTTAAATTTTTTAAAAATGTTTTTAATATTTATTTTTGAGACAGAGAGAGACAGTGCACGAGCGGTGGAGGGGCAGAGAGAGAGGGAGACAGAATCCAAAGCAGGCTCCAGGCTCTAAGCCGTCAGCACAGAGTCTGATGCGGGGCTCGAACTCAACTGCAAGATCATGACCTGAGCCAAAGTCGGACGTTCAACAGACTGAGCCACCCAGGTGCCCCATAAGTATCTTTTCTTAACGTGTGTTCAAGACATGGTGGTAGCTGATGCTATGGTGGTGTGCTTATTATGTTACTGTTGTGATTATGGCAGATCTTCAACAAAACTGAATGATCTTTCCTTTTAAGTTGGAATCCGTAAAATTGAGTTCAAATTTTCCTTTAAAACCGTCAACTTTCAACTAACTATTCTAACTGAGGAAGAATAGGAGCAAGGATAGCTGTTCCAAAGCCAGCTGAATTTGGCTTTAAATTTGTTATATTTCTGCAATAACATTATCTTTCTGTTTTTCTTATTCCAACAGTGAAAGGAGTCCGAATTCCCTGAGTACTTAGAGATTGGCCGTGAAAGGAGAAGTGTGGCTGGAAACACTCAGAAGCAGAGAAAAATGGATGCAGGATTACATTTTTGCTTATAGAAAATATACACAGGAGATAATTCCTAAATGAATAGAAACCCTCTGTACCTTTTCTCTATTCTTCCCAGCCACCAAATTTTCTTCACTCTATTGAAATGCATCTAGAATAATGCAACTCTTAGAGAATAATAGGGATTTATTGCTGTTTCCATTTTACAGATGGGAAAACGGATACCTTAGCCTTAGAGAGATTTTTTAAACTTATTTATTTAAATACTTATTTTTTTACAAATAGTTTATTGTCAAGTTTGTTTCCATATAACACCCCATGCTCATCCCCACAAGTGCCCTCCTTCATGCCCATATCCCCTCCCCCTCAACACCCATCAGTCCTTAGTTTGTTTTCAGCATTCAAGAGTCTCTCATGGTTTGCCCCCCTCCCTTTCCCCAACTATTTCCCCCCTTCTTCTCCCCCTTGGTCCTCCTTTAAGTTCCTCCTAATCCTTCTATACGTGCAAACATATGGTAGCTGTCCTTCTCTGCCTGACTTATTTCGCTCAGCATAACACCCTCAAGGTCCATCCATGTTGCTACACATGAATAAACTCAAAATGGATAAAGGACCTGAATGTGAGACAGGAAACCATCAAAACCCTAGAGGAGAAAGGAGGAAACAACCTCCTTGACCTCCATCACAGCAATTTCTTACTTGACACATCCCCAAAAGCAAAAGAATCAAGAGCCTTAGAGAGATTTCTAACTGATGTGAATAAAGATAGAATCAGTGACAGCGCTGTGCCATCTTGGAGCCCAAGGTCATCCAGATGACCTCACTCTGGACGGTCCTGAGTCTCATCATCATGTAAGTTAGTCTTCTAGCTCCTCTCTTCTTTAGGAGATACATGCGGTCTTTCTAGTATCTTAAATAAAGGCTCTGAATCTCTTAATTGCTGGTCCTTGAGCAAAGCTGAGCTGGAAGCCATCAAAACCTCTGGAGGTACGATGTGGGAACCCCAAGCTACCCAACATTCTGATGCACAGCCAGGTTTGAGAACCACTGCCCTAGGAGAGCCTCAGGTCTCCCTGGGAAAGCCGACACACAGGGCCTACCTGAACTTGTCCTCCTTACCTTCTCTGTATCGATGCCTCTGGACATGGACCAGGTGGACACGATATAATCCATGACTCGCTCACTCAAGCCCTTTGGCACCTGGTAGAGCTTCAGGAAGTCCCGAACACTGTTGAGCATCTCATGGTACCGGTTGGTGTTGGCATACATCTGCTGGAAAATGGTTGTCACGTTCCCGAAGATGGTGGCATAGAGAAGTGCTTAAGCAGGAAGAGAAGGAGAGACAACACATTAGTGGTCCTTGAATCAGGGCCCAAGAATGCTCAACTTTCCCAGAGCAGGCCAATGGCCAGAGCTGCCCTCCCCAGGGCAGACTGTCCTGACCTTTGCAGAAGAAACTTGAAAAGTTTGAGCCATGCCTGAAGCTACCAATCAAATACATTATTCTGATTAAGTCCAATTCCTAACCTATTGGCAAAGTAATTTTTTTCAAGCCCCACTATGTGCCAAGTACTACACTACCTGCCAAGGGCAGGATAGTGAAGGAGGCATTCAGTCCTCGCTTTCACACAGGAAATGGTGGAGTGGAAAGACACACCCTGAATCCATTATCACGAATAACTAAATAATAGCAAGTCTGCCAAGTACGATGAAGGATGTTATTTATATCTTTGCTTCACACTTATTGTTAAGGTACATGTAAATACAACAATTGACTGTGATGTGGCTCCTGGGGAAAATAGCATGGCTTTAATATAGCAAAAATAAAATCAGGTCTTCTCTGAGATATAACAAGTACATAGTATGTGTTCTTACTGTTCCCCCTACATTAGTATCAGGAAGGAGGACCATTACATCATCATTAAACCCCACCTTGTATCTCTTACTCCCATTTGCCCTTGAAGGCTGAGCTCAAGTGCCACCACTTCTAGGAAGCCTCCCCGTGAAGGTGACCATGACTCCCTAGGCATATTTCTATACAGCTTGAAATGGTATACAAACCATTTTGCAACTATATGCTTCTTTCTCTGTTTGTGCCTGTATGGGTTGAAGGCTGGACCCATCTTTTCCTTGCCATTGTATCCCTGGGAGCTAACACTATACTAGTACCCAATAAATAGTTGCCAAATTATTTTTTAAAAATTAATAAGTATATTATTTGTGAGGTTCACATATGTTTTTGCTCTGCTTTTTTTTTTAAAGTTGAGTTATTGTTGACATATAATAAACTGGACTTTTAAAGTATACAATCTGATAAGTTTTGACATATGTATACACATAAAACCATCACCACAGTCAAGTTAGTGAACAATTCCATCACTTCCCAAAACAGGTCATGAACCTTTATAATCCTTCCCATTCCTAAGTGATTGCTGGTATTTTCTGTCACCATAGATTAGTTTGCATTCTCAAGAATTTTCCATAAATGTAATCATACAATATGTATTCTTTTTAAACATTTTATTATCTAAATAAAATTATATCTAATAATTCATAACTCTAAAATATATCCATTTAAAATATACAATTCAATGGCTCTGATTTTATTTACAGAGTTGTGCAATCACTACATCTATATTTAGAATATTTTCATCCCTCTCCCAAAGAAACACCATACCCATAATCAGTCATTCCACATTTCCCTCCCAATCCCTCAGCCCTAGTCAACCAGTAATCTGCTTTCTGTCTGTATAGATTTGCCTACTCTGGACCTCTCAAATAAATTAAATCATATAATATATGAATATATATGGCTGGCTCCTTTCATGTAACACAATGTTTACAAGGTTCATCCATGTTGCAATATGTATTGGTACTTCATTCCTTTTTATTGTTGAATAATTAAAATTCAATGATATTGGCAATCCACATTTCATTTATCCATTCATCAGTTCATGGGCATCTGGGTCATTTACCTTTTGGCTATCGTGAACAATGCTGTTATGAACACTCATGTGCAAACTTTTATATAAGTGTGTTTTCAGTTCCCTTGGGCATATGCCCAGGGGTAGAATTGCTGGGTTATCTGGTAACTAAGTTAAACATTTTGAGGAACTGTTTCCCAGCTACACTATGTTCCATTCCCAACAGCAGTATATGAGAGTTCCCAATACCTTGTTTTGCTTTGTTGAGAGAGAGAGAGAGAGAGCGAGAGAGAGCACGAGAGCGCACAAGTAGGGGAGAGGGGCAAAAGGAGAGAGAGAGAATCTTAAGCAGCCTCCAGGGGCCCATCATGGTGCTCAATCCCATGACCCTGGGACCTGAGCTGAAATCGAGAGTTGGACACTTAAGTGACTGAGCCACCCAGGTGCCCCATCTGTCTTTTTGATTACTGCCATCCTAGTGAGTGAGAGTTGCTATCTCATTGTAGTTTTGATGTGCATTTCCTGATGGCTAATGATGCTGAGCATCCTTTCATGTGGTTATTGGTCATTCTTATCTATGCTTTGGAGAAAATGTGCATTAAAATCTTGCCTGTTTCTCAGTTGGGTTGTTTGTCTTTTTATTATGGAGTTGTAAATGTTCTTTATATATTCTGGATACAAATCCTTTATCAGATATATCATTTGCAAGTATTTTCTCACACCATGTCAATTTCTTTTCATTTTCTTGATGGCATTATTTGCAGCATAAAAGTGTTTAGTTTTGGCATAGTCTACTTTGTCTATATTTTTTTCTGTATTCTTTTCTGACTAGTTTCTTACCCTCTGCATAATTGAGATTCATCCATATTGTTCGTTATAAATACCTCATTCCTCTTTTCAAGAAAAAAAATAGCATTTTATTATGAAATAAATATAAATTCACAGAAAGCTGTAAAGATATAGTACAGAGAGCTCTTGTATACCCCTCACCCAGTTTCTCCACTGGTGAAATCTTATGGAACTAGACAACAATGTCAAAACCAGAAGATTTACACTGCTATGAAGTATCCGTAGAATTCTGTGTCATTTTATCACACATGTAGGTGCATGTAACCAGCACCACACAGAATACAAAAACTCTCCCATCACTGCAGAGACCTCTCTTGTGCTCCCTCTTCAGCCACCAATAATCTCTTTTCCTTTTTTATAATTCTGCCATTTCAAAAACATTATATAAATGGAATCATGTACGTGACTTTTTGAGATTGGCCTTAGCAAAATGCCCTTGAGATGCGTCCATGTTGTTGCACATAGCAATGGTTCCTTCCATTTTATTGATGAATGCCATCCCATTGCATGGAAAGGCCACAATAATTTCTTTCAAATGATCTTACTCAGACTTAGTCAAAAACTTAAGGGAAAAATAAGAGAGAAAGCATGGATATGGATGTGAGGGAAGGAAATTTTCAGTTAATTTGTCCACCAGGGCTAGATATGACTGCCTAAGAAACTGAGAATCAAGTTCCACCTGAAAAGAACTACAAATTAGGTTGGGAAGGAAAAAGTGCTGCCAGCTCTAGAAAGGTACCAGAGAGTGATATCAATCTGAACAAGGAAGCCAGATAAAAGCAAAAGTAGTCAAAGCCTGAATAATGCAGACACAGCCTTTATAAGCTCATAAATAACCTCATACACAACAGGGTCAAGTCTCCTGCTTCCTGCCTCCTGCATCACTGAGTAGGCTCAAAACCGGCCTCTCAGGGCCTGGGCTAGCTGCCTTGCTCCCAGTGAGTCTGAGTCTAACTTAATAAGCCTGTATGGCAGTCCCGGCTCAGCTCTGTTTTCTGGCCCACAATGAACCAAAAGGCATGCATGAAGAGTAAGAGTTGCCTTTCTCGGGATGGTTGCTAGAAAATTAATTTAATTTTGAGCTTAAAAATATAGTTACACCAAATCAATATGGTAAGAATAGCTCTCTTGTCCATGATTTGAGAACAAGGCGCAGGTCTGAGACACCAGTGTGCTGGCCAATTAAGGCAACAATGCCACATCTATCATTTACAGCCCAGGGCTGCTCTCATGCCAGTCTGCTTCTGAGACATTCTAGAAGGCTGAAGGTCCTCAGGAGGGCCTTATTCAATTATTATTACTATCAGAAACATTATTACTATTAAAAATGGATAATTCTGCTCTCAATGCCCCTTTTCTAATTTTATGAAGTGAGGTTATACATTTTTCATGCACACATTTTATTTATTAATATCTCTATATAAAGCATTATGCCTTACATACTCAGAGCCTAACTGTGAAAGATGGTATCTAAGTCCTGTTTTCACTTGAATAGATATATGATTGTGATGTAGGAAGAGATGGGATGTGGGAAGAGAGGGAGATTGGAATGTCTCTGCATAAAAGAACCTCACAGCTCAGAGAGTGCTGTGGATGACTCTGAATGTGATTTAGTTGGGTCCCTCAATGGTGGGAAAGACCTTTCCCAATCCCAAAGCAAAATGCTGATTTGGGTAAGAGCAGGTTTCTTTCCCTCTTTGAGCAGTTTTATTTTTTAAGTTTCTTTATTTTGGGGGGGGGGGGAGAGAGAGAGAGAAAGAGAGAACATGTGTGTGGTGAGCAGGGGAGGGGCACAGAGAGGGAGACAGAGAGAATCCCAAGCAGACTCCATGCTGTCAGCACTGAGCCCAACTCAGGGCTTAATCTCACAAACAATGAGATGGCGACTTGAGCTGCAGTCAAGAGTCAGACACTTAACCAACTGAGCCACCCAGGTGCCCTGTCTTTGAACAGTTTAGAGTTAACTCTGTATCATAGCAAGAGCCCTGGGTCCCACCCAAGGAAATAAAAACACAGTATTCTCTGGCCCTTAATTACAACTTGCTGCATGGAATTTAGGGGAAGGGTGGCAAAAATTTTTGTTTCTTCTTTTTAAATTTTCATGTTTATTTTTGTATTCATACACACATACATAGTCAAAAGAGTTAAGTGTTCAAAACATCTTTTAAAATATTTACTCTCCTAGACCCTTCTTTTCACCCACTTTCCCATTGTGCAGAAGCACCCATTTTTTTCCAGTTTTTAAAATTTTTTGTTTGTTTTATTTATTTTTGAGACAGAGGCAGAGCACGAGTGGGGGAGGGACAGAGAGAGAGGGAGACACAGAATCTGAAACAAGCTTGAGGCTCCAAGCTGTCAGCACAGAACCCGATGTGAGGCTCGAACCCACGAACCGCGAGATCATGACCTGAGCTGAAGTCGGACGCTCAACCGACTGAGCAACCCAGGAGCCCCTCATGTCTGGCTTTTGATTATCGACATTCTTGTGTGTGCCAAGTGTATCATGTGGTTTTGATTTACATTTCTGTAATGACTCATGACGTTGAGCATTTTTTCATGGGATTCATGTCCATTTGTACATCTTCTGCATAGAATTAACTCTTCATTTAAATTGGGCTCCTGTAAGAAGCACCCATTTTTTATTGTGTTAGCTGATTATTTTGCTATTGAGTTTCATTGTTGAATGTCATTCTCAAACCACCATGTCCTGATATTTCAGTTTTGGGAATTAATCCACTGTCCTCTTAGAATTTAGCTCCTTACCTATACTCTACTACCATCTCACACTCCTTTCCCACACTTCTTCCCAATGCCCCTCCTCCAACATAGTTATATCATCATCTTGGCTCCATAATAATCTGTGCTGAATTATTGTAACTAGATGAATGATATTCACAACAAAGCCATGTAGTATATTCAGGTTACTTTCCCTTTTCTACACTGTTTTCCTTTTCCCTGTAGTTAATAATGCTCTTTTCATTTGCTTAATATACTTATCTCTAATTTGACTCCAAATTCTACCACAGATAAAGTTTCTTCTTAATGTATTAAAATATATTAGTCAGCCTATTAATTTCATTTCCATAAAGAAATCTCTCCTGGGGGCACCTGGGTGGCTCATAGGTTAAGTGTCTGACTCTTGGTTTCAGCTCAGGTCAAAATCTCATGGTTTTTGAGTTCAAGCCCTATGTCAGGCTCTGTGCTGGCAGAACACAGGCTGCTTGAAATTCTTTCTCTCTGACCCTTCTATGCTTGCGCTTGCACTCTCTCACTCACTCGTTCTCTCTCTCTCTCTTTCTCTCCCTTTCAAAATAAATAAACTTTAAAAACAGAAGTTAAAAAATCTCTTCTGGAGTCTTCTGAACTGTTCCATCACCAGCCATGAGTATCTCTGCCCCAAGCATTCTGGGAAGTAGTGCACTTATTTGAATTAGATCCTCTGATTCCTGTATCCCAGATCTTCCACATTCTTAATTTACTCACTTTTGTTGGTAGAAGGCATCCTTTATTAGTGTTCTGAGAAAGGGTGTATGAGAGCAAAAATTTTGAGACCTAATGTTTACTCTTATACTCAATTATACCTAAGCTAGGGGGAGAATTCTAGATGAGAAATCATTTCTCTCATTTCTTGATAGAAGCATCTCTCCCTTGTCTTCTCTTTCTGTTGAGAAGTCAAAAGCATTCAGATCCTTTATCCTTCATACTGAACCTGTTTTTTCTGTCAAGAAATTCTTTTTCCACAATGTTCTGAAAATTCATAATGGTGTGCCTTTTGCTGATTATTGGCTCAGGTCTCATCTACTGCACTAGGTTTTCAATCTGGAAATTTATGGCCTTGATTTCAAGGGAATTTTCTCGGGTTACTTCACTTCCTTCCTTCCTTCCTTCCTTGCCTCCAGCAGATCAAAGTGAAAAGAAAAGAAGAGAAGGAGAGAAGAGAAAGAGAGGAGAGGAGAAGAAAGGAGAGAAAAGGGGGGGGGAAGGAAGAGGAGGGGAGGGGCAGAGGAGGGGAGGGGCAGAGGAGGGGAAGGGAAAGGAAAGGAGGGGAAGGGAAGAGCAAAGAAAAAAGTAAACATGCAGGGTGGCGACAATGGTGGATGGGGTGATGGAAGAATAAGCATAATAAGGACACTTTTTATTTCTAGTCAGCTTTTTTTAATCACTTAAAATAAAATTCTTCACAGTTTCTCAAAAGCCAAGGGAGAAGGAAAATTGAGAGACTGTTCTATTTTATGAACCCAAGATAGAGGGAAACCCTAGTTAGAAGCAACAAATTATGGGGAATGGAAAAGAAAGTAAAGTAGGTAACCCAGTCTCAAGGATCTTCAGTAGAACAGAAGAGACACTGCAGAAGTGAGTTTGGAAATAAGAAGTATGTTTAACAGGCCTCAGGTCCTAAGTTCCTGGTTATTCTTTGTTTATGCTTAACCTTCTCTCTAGCTCCCAGGTCTCCTTAGCATCCCCCATCTAGAGCCACTGGCCATCTTGCATCTCTGTGTCTTCTGGATGTCTACTCTAGGATCTTGAAGCAGAAGCAGGACCTCATCTGCTGGCTAACAAAGGCGAGTGAAGACCCCACCCCTGTATTAGCAGGGTGTCTCTGGCATTCTGAGTGACTGGCTTCTGCAGAGCTGTTAGGACGTCACTCACATGCTTTTAATACGCAGTGGGTTAAACAGTCTTGTGGGCTTCTCTAGGAAGTTGGTCATTATTCACAAAATTACTCCTGTTGGAAAATGCACCCCAACTACTAATAAACAAGCTTACAGAGCCTAATTTACTCCTAAACTCAAAAAGTCTAAAAAATGTAATAAAAAAAAAAAAGCTATGTCTGCAGGTGTATCAAACGTTAGAGCTAAAGGACTAATGAGTCATTTTTCTTTTTTGTAATAATTTAACAATTATTGCTTTCTGTTGATAGTTTATGGGTTTATCCAAACTACCTCTGTTCATACAGAATTCCAAATGATGTTTTAAAACAGAATTTAAAGGGCGCCTGGGTGGCTTAGTCGGTTAAGCATCCGACTTTCGCTTAGGTCATGATCTTTCGGTTCGTGGGTTCGTGCCCCGTGTCGGGCTCTGTGCTGACTGCCAGCTCAGAGCCTGGAGCCTGTTTCAGTCTGTGACTCCCTCTCTCTCTGACCCTCCCCTGCTCATGTTGTCTCTCTTTCTCTCCTAGAAATAAAAATAAATAAATAAATAAAACAATTTAAAGAAGATGCTACTCTCACACCCATTCTTGTTTCTATACTCTTGATTCCCAGCAGAAGGTTATTAGGCCTTTGTTAGCTCTTATCACATGGCCACTCCATTTGGCAATGATGGGGACATGTTGGTCATGGAAGATGAACTGATAAGGATACAGCCACACTGACATCTCTGACATCTTTCTTTTCCCCTTGTATGTCAAATACAGAAAAAGACTAAAAAATCATGGGCTGTATGACTACACAGAGGGAATAAGTATTGATGCAAGAGACAAATCAGGTAAAAACATCATAATCGAAAAGAATTCTTAAAAATGGAGGTAGGCCTACAAAGTCATATTGGTAAAAGATTCTCTTAGTCTAATCTTTTTTTTTTTTTTTTTGGTCTAGTTTTATTGAGACATAACTCACATATAACATTTATTAGTTTAAGGTGTATAACAATGATTTATGTATATATTGAAAAATATGACACTAAGTTTAGTTATATAGTTAACAGTTTAGTTACATAATTACTGGGGTTATTTCTCTGATGGTTTCTTCCCCTTCATTTTCTACTCTTTCTTCCCAGATGCTGGACCCCTAGACTAATCTAATTTCTTATTTTCCTCTCTGGTTTCCTATCACTTTATGGGATATTTCTTCAACTTTTATCTTCTATTCCTTTTACTTAGTTTTCATATACTATCATACTTTCCATTTCCTTCAGTTTCTGGTTCTTTAATTGTTGCTTTTTAATACCATTCTGTTCTGTTTCATTGATGTTAATATCTTTTATTTTCTGAGATACCAACAATAAATATAGTTTTAAGTTTTCTTATCTCTGCTTGGTCTTAGTTTCCTCATTTATTTGTGTTTGCCTGCCTTTCATATTAGAAACATATGGTAATCTTAGATGCCTGCTCATATTTTAAAGGAGGATCCAAAAAAAAGAAAAGAAAAGAAAAGAAAAGAAAAGAAAAGAAAAGAAAAGAAAAGAAAAGAAAAGAAAAGAAAGATCAAGAGCCTTTGTGTGTATAAGTGGGGTTGTCAACTGTGAGAATTCATTGTAGGGTGACCTGGCGGGAGTTTGGTTGAAGAATCCATGGTGCCATCAACTTTAGGGTTGTCCTTTTGGATTTTTCTGAGTTCCTCGGAAGTCCCCAATCTGCTGTCTAGAGAATGCTCGCAGCATTCAGCAGATAAGTAGGGAGTTTGAAAGTCTCAGCACTCAGTATGTAAACTGTCCCCTAAGCCCTGGTGTCCTATGGTATCTCTGCTTCCACTGTCCCTGCTGTCTCCTAGCCCAGAAACTCTCTCTCAAGAATACACAAGGCTTCTGTGAGTGGAGGAGGGACAGTGACCCAGCTTCATAGAAGAAGGATATCTTGGGGTCTAAATGCTTCCTAAACAAACTTTCTTTTTTTTTTTTAATGTTTATTTTTGACAGAACATGAGTGGGGGAGGGGCAGAGAAAGAGGGAGACACAGAATCTGAAACAGGCTCCAGGCTCTGAGCTTCTGAGCTGTCAGCACAAAGCCTGATGTGGAGCTCAAACTCACAAGCCATGAGATCATGACCTGAGCTTAAGTCAGACGCTTAACCGACTGAACCACCCAGGCGCCCCCAAACAAACCTTCAACCAGCCCTATTCTTAACCCTCCTTCACTCTCACTTCTAATGGCTTACTACCACTACTGCCTGAGTCTTTAGGGCAGTTCTGCTGTAAAACAAATTATTGTTTAGATATCCCCTTTGTCACCTTAGGGTTCATCTCTCTTTGGTCTGCCAAGTCAATGGCTGCTTTCCAGCTTTCAAATTTTTGTTACCCTACCCTTGGGCTCTTTATGTTTAGGGATTCCATGCCCTAAAAATATCTTTCCTTTGTTGTTGCTTCAGTGGGGTTTCAGGAGTGATCAGATGTAAATGTGTGTGTTCAGTTAGCCATGTTTATTGGCAGTAATACTAATGGTTTCCAAAGACAATTAGGAATTGCTGGCTTTGGCACAAGGTGACCCCCCACAAAATTGAAAAACAGTTTCCAAATCTTCAAAGCCAGCAATTCAAGAGGTCAAAGCAATGTAGTAATAATAAAAAACAACACTACCTAAAGAAGGATACGAACACTATTTGGCAGATAAGGAAATGGAAGTCGAAGATCAGAGAAACATCATGCAGGGACACCAGAACTCAGGGTCTCTCTGACTCCAATGCCATACTCCTCTAAATCACCTACTTCCAAGTTTCATTGTGTGTCATAATAACTGGAGGACAATTGGCAAACTTCTGGGCCCTTGATCCCAGAGTTCTTGATTTGGTTGGTCTTGGGTGGGCCCTAGAGAATATATATGTCTAACAAGTTCCCAGGTGATATTGCTGCTGCTGGGATCTTTGAGAAGCACAGTACTATGATTTTCTATCTTCATTTGCAATTCAGGTTTTATTTCAGAATATGTTATCAAACTCTGTGGACATAAATGTTGGTTTTGATTTGTTCTTCAAGGTCAAGACCAGTTACATTATTAACCAATTTCTTTTTTTTTTAGAGTAGGTTTAGACAGACCCAAAAGGAAAGAGTTGCTTATCTATAAAAAGCCCATTTCCAGAATATGGACTGTAACATTCTCTCTTTCTCCCCCTCCCTCCTTCCTTCTCTCCATCCTTTTCTTCTTCAACTCTGTTCCCACTCTGGCTGCCCCACCACCCCCAGATCTCATAGATGCCAGCAGGAAAAACCAAGGAAGAAGAAGCCCTTTCCAATCCCTGCTTTTGAACCAGATAGTGCCTCAAATTCAATATCCATTAAGATTGTGCCTTACTGATGCTTATTTTAATGAGACTTAATTTCTTTATCTTTTGAAGAAAAAAGAGAAAAGACTCTTATTATATGAATTTTCCTTAGAATAGAACCACCAGTCTTATGATCCTTAATTCCCCATTAGCCAGCCATCTGATTAGGATGAACTGCTCATTAAATCATATAGCTGCACTGGTGGGTTGCGGGTAAAAGTCATTAACAAACACAACACTGGCACTGAGAGTTCAAAGCAGTCCACAGACATCCTTTCACTTCTAAGATAGTAATGAGATACGGTAAGTAGAATCGAAAAAAGGCTGAGAGGAGTTCAGAAATGGAACTTGCTGCTTTCTATGTGAAGCACAGCCCAGCAAATTCTGACAGGTGAACCCAGTGACTTCGGCACCCACAATATCATCTGATAAAGGCAGAAAAATAGTGTCTTCTGAGTTATGCTCTCTTGGGTTCAAATTCCAGCTCAGCCACTTAGAACTGTGTGGCCAGAGGCAAATTGCATTACTTCTTTTTCCCTCCATTTCTGTCAGCCTGACAAAAGACATAACACCTGCTCACTTCCCTGGGTTGTCGGGGAAACTAGACACCGGGTGAAAGTACCCAGAGTACTGAGTTGGAACAAAGAGATCTTCAATGTTATCATCTCTTTCGGTTATTGTCCTGGAGTCAAATGTCAGAACACACACATCAGACAGCATTTTGCTAAGACAGTAACCTGGAACATCAGCCTGAATGGGAACTATTATCTTTTAATTGCATAGATGGACTCAAAATTCATCATTAGAGGAATATACTGGAGTCCAGAGAGAGATGATTTAAATCAAGCTCATCATGCAAAAACAGAGGCCTTCAAAGGAATCTCAAAATCCCTAAATGCCAAGAACTTTGACACATCAGCTGAGATACTATTCAGTGATTCTGAATGAAGCTATTCAGAGATTGGAAAAGAATGAAGAACTGTAAGCTTGCAGGAAGGCAGAGGGAGTAGTAGGGAGGAAGGCCTGGGAACCAGACCGAAGTCCTTATTCCATATCATATGGCCCACATGACAGCAACACATCTAATTTTGTTCGTGTAGTATTTCTGGTCTTTGCTGCTGTTATTGCTTTTGCTTATTCTAATGTGATAATGATAAGTGGGTGTGAGGATAATGTTTATATTGGCATGGTAACTGGCAACTAAGTTTAAAAATCTTATTTCCTGTGATTTGAAATCTATAGCTATGAATCTATGTCATTGTCTGGGGAGAAATGAGTGGTAACAAAGGGAAGATGAAAAAGAAACTGTCATGCTAGCAGATCAATCCGGTGCAGGAGAAACCTGTACTCTGGAGACAAAAAGCTGCAATTTGGAAACCTGGTTCCAACTACCAACCTTAGGGTAATCATTCCTCCTCTTTAAATATCTTTGTATAGAAAGGAGTTAATAATTGCCTTACAGTTTATTTTTTTAACAAGTGGGATAGTATATATAAAATGCTTATCATCGTACCTGGTACATAATAAATGCTCAATGGATAATAACAGTAATTAATAGCAGGATGGTTAAAGGACCATCTCTAGAGTCATCTTTTCATGGAAACATTCCTTCATTAACTTAATCATCTGATGTCTTCATTCAACGAGCTTTAACTGAATACTCAGGTGTGTCATGTGCTGTGCTAGGAAGCAATATGGTATAGTGAAAATAACTTGGTCTCTGAACCCTTCTGGCCCTGCCACTGTCAGGGAGCAAAAATTTCTGTCCCCTTCATGGTCCTTCAAGCCAGACCAAGAATCAAATTGACATGAGACAGACTGACAGGAGAAAAATCAAATTTAAGAGCATACACACATGGAATCCACATAGACATGGCAATTTCAAAGACAGTCAGGCAAAATGAGGTAAAGATGTCATCTTGAACTAAGGAGAAAGGAGCAGCGGTCTGGGACTCCAGAGGAAAGGAATGCACTTCACAGGGAGATAAGAAGGGCAGATATTTGGTAATTTGATGTTTCCCCTGCCATATGGATGAATCACTCAGATATAATTTATCTCTACTAAAACCTTTTATTCTGAGAGACACCTCCACTTTAGATTCTCTTATGTAGTTAAGGGAAGGGAAAAAGCTTCTCTTGAGCCCCCAGGGCTCATGCTCATGCCTCATGCTCAAAATAATCTTCAGCCAAAGTGGCTCATCTCCGGGTGGTCTGCCCTTGGCCTGGACACCACCAATTCAAGTCATAAGAGTCTCAGGTCCCTCATTCATGAAAGAGAGCACAATCTCCTCCTTTCAGTGAAGACTCTGAATTAACACAACAAATGCCAACCACAATGCTGGCATGGGAGAGATCCAAAATAAATCTTAGTTTTCTTTCTTGACACACCCAGTGTTAACTAACATCCTTCCATTCATCACCCCTGGACTCTGGTCCCCTTGGCCCTTGTCTCTGAGTGGCTACATCCTACTGTGATATGTAGGCTTTTGTTTTTCTTTAAACAGAAGACTTTCTGGAGAGCAGGAACTGTGGTGGTCCCTTCAGGAACATCTTCTGCATTCAGTGGGTGCTCAGGAAGTGCTATTGAAGATACTGTCCCAAAGAGGGAAGTTCCCTCAGGTTCAATAGTACAAGATTTACAGTGTGGGTGGGTCTTTTCTACACCCCACAGCCATTTCTCTGACACCAGCTGGGTGTCCTACACTTCAACTCCATTGTGAGACTATCTATGGGAGGCAGCATCAGATTCCACAGGCCAAGGGCTCGGTCCCACAAGATCGCCCCCACTTTAGATGCCATTTTCAAGTCCAGATTGCTACCCATACTTCTGACAATGGTTCCCACGAACCCCTCCTTGGGTTAGATTAATTTGCTAGAGCAGCTGACAGAACTCAGGAAACCCGTTTATTCATTAGATTACTGGTTTATTACAAAGGATATTAAAGGATAGAAATCAACAGCCAGATGAAGAGATACACAGGGCAAGACCCTGAGCAAAGAGCGTCTGTCCTCCTGGAGTTTGGGGCCTGGCATAGTACTTGGAAGCGTCTGGTTCACGAACCTGGAAACTCTCCAAACCTTCTCCTTTTAGGTTCTTATGGAGGCTTCTTTACATTGGCAAGATTGATTAAATCACAGGCCATTGGTGAATGAACTCCACCCCCTCTTCCCTTCCGGGAAGGTGGAGGGGGAAGGAGGTTGAGGGGTAACAGAGGCAAGGGGCTCAAAGTTCCATCCTTCTAATCACCTGATTAGCTTTCCAGGTAACCAACCCAGATCCTTAAGTGCTTCCAAAAGTCACTTCATTAACATAACTAGGGACACTTTATTGCTTTCAACACAGAAATTCCAAGGGTTTTAGGAGCTCAGTGCCAGAAACAGAGAGGAACACCAAATATGTATTTACTATTATAAATCACTCAATGTAATATACTATTATAACATCACACAAAGGCTTCACAAACTGTGGTCTCAAACCAGAAGGATTACATGCTTGGGCAGTTGGTAGAAATGCAAATTCTCACACCCCCTTCACATCTACTAGATCAAAATCTCTGGGGGTGAGACCCAGGAATTTGTACCTTTTCAAACTCTCCAGGTGATTCTGAGGCATCTTAAAGTTTCAGAAATGCTGCTTTATACCACAGGGATTGTCAATGCTCCACTCCAAGAGAGGAAGATGGTTGGAGGGAGAAAAAATACTGGACCTTATACTGAGAAGCAGGATGAGGCCATGAAGGCAGCTAACCTTATCTCATGAGAAAGAGCAATGACAGTGAAGCCACGACAGAATGAGGGAATGATCCCACAGCTTAGTGGCAACATGACGCATGGGACAAAGGACTATACTCAGCTCTGAATGTCCTACCAGCTCTATGTCCTCAATTCCTCCTCAAGCCGGACAGCTATTCCCCTGAGCAGAGAAAGATTCCCTGAAATCAGGGAATATAAAACCCTCATACATTCCCTACTTTATAACAAGAAAAGCCTGAAAAACCTCACTTAATATCTTGCTAAGAATAGCACAAATTCCTATACCACGCTGAAACTCTGCTGTGTTGGTGAATGTCACTTAACAAGCAAAATTCTTACAGGGGAGACAGAGGTTATTTTCAGCTACTTCTCATCTGTCGAATGAAACAACGGCTCCCACTCCACGGTAACCCATTAACCAAGCAGTCTGTGCCACCTCATTCCAACCAGTGTTTTAATAGCACTACAGATAAAAGCACAGCAATTTCCACAGGCAATTACTTCTGCAAATGAATCAAGAAGGTCAGACACAGGTTGGAAAGGTCTCCGAATAATTTGCTACTTTTCCTTATTTTGTGCTTGCTGAGTTCTTGATTGCAAAGAGACAACCACTTAGTTACAGTTAACATCTGGCTAACAAGGTACTGGCTTGCAGGTTTGCAAACCCATGTCTTGCTTTACTGATAACAAGAGCCCTAAGTTTATATTTCTCCAATATGAGTCATCAAAGAGAACCCAATTAACAAAGCCATTTAAAATAACACGTAATTTTTAAAGCCATTTCAGCAAATTTGTGTTAACCTTAACTGGGCTCATTTTCCAAGAGTAGTTATGTCTACTCCTAAAGTTATAAGCTCACAAAAAGCTCAAACTTTATTTTTCTTCTACATCTCAAAGCAACTACCTAAAAGAAAACTTTTCAAAGGGACCTATGATCACCATGGTGAATTAAATTGGAATAGCATACTGACTGCACAAAATGCCTTTTAAAGAAATACCTCTTCCAATAATAGTAATAGAAAAAAATTAAAATCCCTTTCTCCATTGTTGACAACTCTTGTCTTGGTACTTCTAGCATCTGGTGATTTTCCTCACTGGAAACCAGCCGTAAATTAGTTGTTCAAAGTCAAAACTGGAATTATTTGGTTGCTAAGTGACAGTGTAAGGTCATAGCGCCTCTCTCCACATTGCCTCCAAAGTAATAATTACCCTAAATGGTCATCCCCCACCCAGCTTTCTACCACACAGAATGCCAAGGAGTAGAGTCTGAACTCTCATACCGGACAGAGCTATCCTGTCCTTGGTCAGTGGTCCTAATCTTGACTCTGCTGTCTGATAGCTGTGAGGCAAGTGATTTCTCCCCTTTGTGCACAGGAGGCCTGAATATGTATCTAATAAAGAAATACCAAGAGTCATAATAACAACTGGAACTTACACTGCTTTTATGATGTACAAATCATCATTCTAATCATTTTGCATACATGATTTACCTTAATGGTAGATACTATTATTATTTGCACTTTACAGATGACTCTGAGTCAAGAATGTTTAAGTGATTTGCCCAAAGTCACACAGCTGGTAAGTGGCAGATGGAGGATGCACATGCAGGCGGGCTGGCTTGGGAATCCACTCCCCACGGCACCAGACGCCTCTCTACACACGTCTGCTGTGTGCCAGACACTGCTCCAGTGCCTCAACTATACTGACTCACTTAAATCTCTTTAGCAGCCCTAGAAGGAAGGGCTACGGTTACCCTTATTTGCAGATGGGCTACAGAAAGTTTAAGTAACTTGGCCAAGGTCACACAGCTACTAAGTACAGAGCTGGATTTAAACCTGGGCAATCTGGATACAAAGTCCATACCCTAAACATTTATACCAGGATTTCTCAGCCTTAGCATCACTGATATTTTGGGCCAGTTAATTCTTTACTGTGGGAAACTGTCCTTTTTTTTATGTTAAGATCTTATTTGTAAGCCTTCTTTGTCATACAGAAAGTCAAAATGTTATTACAGTCTTGATATAACCAGCAGCCACTGACAATTGACTCACCAACCACAACGACCCATGCTACAGCAAGAATCTTACACCAGTGGGGTGCCTGGGTGGCTCAGTTGGTTAAGCGTCCAACTTTGGCTCAGGTCATGATCTCACAGTTTGTGGGTTTGAGCCCCGTGTCAGGCTCTGTGCTGACTGCCAGCTCAGAGCCTGGAGCCTATTTTAGTTTCTGTATCTCCCTCTCTCTCTGACCCTCCCCTGCTCACAGTGTCTCTCTCTCTCACACACACACACAAATAAATAAATAAAAAAAGAATCTTACACAAAGACCTAAGAGTGCTCACACTTTTGTTGGAGTGAAGTCTGCAAGCTTGATGGTGGATTTTGAAGAGGGACCAAATGAAGGAAGGTAGAATGTGACAGGAACTATCCTTTGGCTCTCTGAGTTAGTGTTTGTGGCTGGTATCACAGCTACCCTTTATTATTATTATTTAAACCGCTACCAGTGAGCAATCCAACCAATACCAGTTTTTTCCTTGCAGGTTGTTTGGGTCTTAATCATCTTCTCATTCATCATCAGTTCCTCTTTTCCTCTTTTCCCTTTCCTGCTTTCTTACTCTTCTTCCTCCTCATCCTCCTCATCTTTATCACCTCATCCATCCATGTCCAAATTCTTCTTCCTCTCCACTCACTTCATCTTTACCCTCACCCCTCTTCCGCCTTTGAGCCTCTTGGCCACAGCCATGTAGGTAGGTCATCTGGAGAAGATACTACCTTCCTAAACATTCCCACTAGTAACCCCAGTTAACCAGATGCGAGCTTTTCAGACATTCCCACTTTTTCAAAGATTCCACGGTGCTGACATCTTGCGATATATTGCCACTGTGGTTCAGATGTGTGAGGTTTGAAAGGTTTTCTGCTAATTTGTCCTGACCTCCAAAGATGCCATTGTCGCTAAGCTCAAGCTTTTTCCACTTAGGTATCTGGAGGAGATGTGAAACTGCATTTATGACACTGAGCAACACTAAGTTCACAAATTCAATTGTTCAGCCCGCAGTATTCCTATCATTTGATCTGTCATTGTCCGGGACAGGTTTTCCAAACAGCTGTGGGAGTTTGGTTCCTCAGCTCCAGGTGGAGCCTCCTCTTCACATCCATGGTTCCCCCCTCCTCACTCTTCACACTTTGCTTTCCGCAGCGGGTGACAGGCGTCCAGGACTGCTTGGGGAGGGCTGTCGGATGGCAGTCCAGGGGAGCCCTGGGAACCCAGTGACCCCTGGAGAGCAGAAAAACCATGGAGGGAAGGGGGCGGAGGCGCAGCGCTGGTCTCGCTATTGCCACTCTGGGCCACGGGCCGCATTGTGCTTGGATGCGGTGGTGGCTCAGCTTGGCTCAGCCTGACGCTGTTGCTGCCTTTCTTTGTATAAATAAACCTGCCAGATGAGGGAGTCGACAAGAAACAGGGCTTCATGGGCTCTAAAGTCCCTCCGATCTCTAAGAAATGACTATGATTATGGATTATGATTATGGAATTAGATAGAAAATGGAAGTGGGTGATAATAAACCAGGTCTATTCATGATGATAAAACTTGGCCTTTCTCATCTTCCTAGAGTAGAAAGACAATTTTTCCAGCCTAATGGTGACATCCATAATTGACTTTGAGGACTTCTTAGAAGCCCAGGTATCTGTCTCCCGCAAAGATTTTGATCAGGTAGAAATCCTCTTCCTGTCGTACCCCCACACTCCAAATCCCTGCTGCTTCCCTCCCACTAAATCTGACACATCATAGCAGTCAAAGCTCTGGAGTCACACTGACTAAAGGATTAAATGTCAGCTCTGCTACTTATCTGCTGTGTGACTCTGTGCAAAGCGCTTGATCTCTCTGAGCTCCACTTCCCCATCTGTACAAAAAGGGGATAATACCATCCTTGATGAGGATTAAATGTAATGACATATATGAAGTGCTCCATACAGTACCTGCTTGCTCAACACTTGTCAGTTGTAGCTATGTTTTTATTATTCAAGATGCAACTCAAAACAAACTGTAACTCTTCCAGAAGCTTCCAGAACTGTCACATCTAACCACCAAGTCTTCTGCTCCCCAGTGTAATTCATGTGTGAAATCAACAATCTTCATGTGGGCCCTGCCTACCTCCATCACGATCATGATTCTCTTTTTTTAATCTTTTTTTCTTAATGTTTACTTTTGATAGAGAGAAAGAGAGAGCACATGCAGGGGAGGGGCAGAGAGAGAGGGAGACACAGAATGTGAAGCAGGCTCCAGGCTCTGAGCTGTGAGCACAGAGCCCAACACCAGGGGTCCAACCCACAAACCGCGAGCTCATGACCTGAGCTGAAGTTGGACACTTAACTGACTAAGCCACCCTGGTGCCCCATGACTGTGATTCTCTCAATCAAGGGGCATATTAGAATCATCAAAACAGTTTTTTTAAAATTACATTTTCCTAGGTTTAGTTATGCTCAGGGGTGAAGTGGGGTGAAAGGAGGATAAGCATGTAGATTTTTTTAACCTTCCCAGGATTCTTATAGGCACCATTATCTCATTCCCATCTGTGAGTTTCTAGATTAGTCTGTGAGTAACCACTGGATGCCCAGTTTTGCAAAAGGCTGGCTATGTTCAACTATTCTAAAAATGTTAAGAAAAAGAATATGATGCCTTTATGAAACAGAATATAAAAGAACAGGCTTAGCCAAGAAGTACTTTATGCTAACTGGGTACTGATGATTAAAAAAATAAAAGAGAGGGTGTAGTTAATTGAAGAAATTAGTAACTAAGTTGATAAATGAACTTTTTTTCTAGTTGAGAAGAAATAATCATAGGCTAGATACAGATTTTACAGATACTAGGAAAAAAGATGACTTTTATTAATGTTTTCTCTTTTCTCACTTGAAGGAGTAAAGATTATGAAATAGTATGTAGATAAAAAGGTAATTTTCAGCCTTGAAATTAGCAAGGTCATTATTTTTCATGAAGAGAGATGGCTAAGGTGGGGCTGGCCAAATGTCAGGAAGAAGAAACAGCGCCTTCACTAGGGCTTTGAACAGCCTAGTCTTGAGTGTCTGCCATGATACCTTGGACAAGCCAAGAGCCCTGGGCGTCTTGCCCTGAATCACTGGGCCTGCAAGACAGTCAAAATTACCCTAAGAGGAAAGAAAAAAATTAAATTAATCTAAGCACTAGTGGATATGTAGAGTTTAGAGAGAAAAACAACAACATTCAACTTCTATTTAGCTGTTTGATAAGGTATGTACCTACCTTGACAAATTTGTCTAAGAAATAGCAATCGGAAATCACTGGACTCTAGTCTTCTGTTGATAGTGTTGTTGTTAATAGAAAAGGCCCGAGTGGTAAACTCCTCCAGATTTCTGATTCAGCTTCACCATGCCATTACGACTGAACAGTGGACCTGGTGGTAGCTATCAGGGACTATTAAGACCAGTGTTTATCAAAACATAATCAGTCTTGTGATAAGAGAAGAAACCATCCCCAGAGAATTCTGCTGGAGGGGCAACGCTGAGGACAGAAGGAAGCAATTGGGAAGGTGTTCCTGACCATGGAAATAGCATCTCCAAAGGTACAGAAGGCAAGGACAAGGACAATGTGAGCTAGAGGTCAGTTGAGGTTATTTAGCTGTGATAGAAGTATCTGGAAACAAAGTCTGCATTTAACTGACTCCATTTGGGGAACTGAGTGAAGCAAGCCCTCCTGCATGAGAAGATGCCAGAACTTGTTCTTGAACTAGCCAGTAAATGAGGGAGCTGGGGGAAATGGAAAAGTCCAGGCAAAGGGAATAGTATGGCCAAGGCTGGACCGTTGAGAGGACAAATCTCATCTGACGAACTGCAAGTCTCTCAGCACAGCTGGCTCCTAGAATTCA
This sequence comes from Hyaena hyaena, assembly GCF_003009895.1. Classification (NCBI taxonomy): domain Eukaryota; kingdom Metazoa; phylum Chordata; class Mammalia; order Carnivora; family Hyaenidae; genus Hyaena; species Hyaena hyaena. Next base: position 2,032,172 of record NW_024080675.1, on the reverse strand, counting down.
AGGATGGTGGTGGGGTGATATGAAGAGAGGAAGCTGGGGTGTAACAAGACCCCATTATGCAAAGCATCCTTGGGTTTTATCCTGTAGGCAGTGGAGCTCCTTATTTATGACTGGTCCCGCCACCCTTGGGCACAGCACAGGTGTGGTAACCTCTCGTTGCAGATGCTGCTCTGCTCCCAGGTGCCAGGGGAAAGGTCAGAGCAGCCCACCAACTGGGTGCTCGCTCTGACAGCTGCCTTAAGGCCAAGGGAGACACTGACCACCTCAGTCTTTCTGAGTGATCCACTGGTATCACCAGAGCTTTCAAACTGCTAATTCGGTTTGCCAAGACAGGGTATCCAATTACATTAATTCTGATGCAAAATTAGCAACATTTTCTCTGGCAAAAGTTTTCAAATTGTCATAGCTTCTATAGCTTTTGAAATATTTTTTAGCCTCATTCAGCACGCGGGGAGGAGTTCCAGAAAGATGTTTTCACTGAGTGGGGTCTACAATTTGTACGCACACTCGTAAATGGAAGACCAGAGGTAGACTCTCATCCAGCATACATACACAGGCAGAGATCCTGATTCCACGACAGCCCTCTATTTCTTTTCTAAAAGTTAGATTTCAACTCCACTCAGAGAGGCTCTTTCTGAGCCACTCAACCCTCTGGATGCCTCCCTGAATCTGAAAAGAGGAAGGCAGAAAACCTGAGAAGTGACAGGCTTGGTTGGCCCTGGGAAGGTCACTGTGACATGGCCATCAATATGAGGAGGAAAAGGAAGTTCTGAGGGACCCAAGCTTATAGAAAGAGCAGATTATTAGTCTCTACTTTGCCCTGACAGGCACTATTGAAACCCTGGGCTGCTCCCCAGTGGGGTTCACAGGGGCTCTCTGGGCAAGAAAGCAGAAGAGCCTCTGAGGAGGAGGGAGTATTTTACCACTGACATTAGAAGTGCCAGCCCATGGTGTCAACAGAGATAGTCCAACTTTCAGTTGATATTGTAATATTTTTAAATTCTCTATTAACAATGCATTAGTGTGGACCACCCTCACCCCCATCTTGCACTTGGGTCAGTCCTGCTCCTCCTGGTCTCGTTACAACAGGTGGGTGGAGGTGTCAGAATGATAAAAGTGAGCCCCATTTAGCACGTGGTGGTTTCATCAGCAGCAGTATATGCTCTCCTGCTTAGAAACTGTAGGCCATGTGCCCTCTTTGGAACCAAAAGCAGTTCAAGTATTAATGCGAAACTGAATGGGCTTTCAGATAATCGCTTCAGACTAATGGCCAAATTCGATCTCTTTGTTCATTCATTTATTCCACAAACATTTACTGAGCGTCTCTCTGGTGTTAGGTGTGGTGCTAGCACTGAGACACGTTGCCTGATAAGACCAATGTCTACATGAGTAGATAAATGAGACTCGGTGTGGTCAGGGTGCAATTTAGACAGGGGGAAGGGGCGGTGAGTGGAGGTGGGCAGGGTGGGCAGCATGTCCAGAGAGTTTTGAAGGATAAATGGAGTTGAGGGTATGACAGTGGAAGGGGAGAGGAAGACTCCCAAGCCAAAGCAACTGGGAGGGGCATGGGGCATGGATGGAGGCCAGTGAGAAAGGAGACTTGAAAAGTGTGCAGGGTCCAGGTCTGAAGCCCTGCATCGGGCTAAGATGCTTGGATTTGCACAAATCCAGACTTGCTCCCCAAACTTTTAGCATGTGCTAGGAGCCAATGGACATTTTTGGAGCTTCATTAAATATCATGACAGCATGCGGGCGCCTGGGTAGCTCAGTTGATTAAGCGTCCTACTTCAGCCTAGGTCATGATCTCGCAGCTTGTGAGTTGGGGCCCCACGTCAGGCTCTGTGCTGACAGCTCAGAGCCCGGAGATGCTTTGGATTCTGTGTCTCCCTCTCTCTCTCTGACCCTCCCCACTCACACTCTGTCTCTCTCTCTCAAAAATAAATAAGCACATAATTATATAAAATGAGGGTATGGGCACTGTCCTTTGCTGAAGATTTTACACATATTCAGTTATTTCCACCATTTAAGCCTTACTGTTTTGGTTAAATTCTAGCAGCATAATGAATTCACTGCAGATAAATTAGCCAATCAGTAAAGAACATGGATTTGAATGCCCGACTTCCTCACCTACCAGCTCTCCTCTGCCTTTTTTTTTTTTTTTTTTTTAAATCAGTCCTATCACGCAGGCCCAGCATTTTGGTCTCATTTCTGCATACCCCTTCCCTCACCCTTCTCAATTCAGTTATGCACGTGTCAGTTTTCTCCATTCCATTCCTCCTGTGGCTCCTGGTGTGCAGAGCCTTCCGTTCTCCAAGGACCTGAGCCCACATCCTCTCTCCAGGCCCTCCCAGACCACCTCAAATCCTGCTTCGACACAGCAGGAGCCATGTTTTGAAAACATTCTTTGGATCATTTCACTCCCAGCTCTGAATTTTGGAGGTTCCCCAGTGAACTCAACCATACAGTCAGTCCTCCTGAGCATGGCGCCCAAGCACGTGGCTACATATGTGCCTATGCATGCTTTCTCCCACTACTCACTCTTATGTTCCACATCTCAGACAACCTTGCATGTACCCTGAGATCAGGATTGGTTCCGTGGACATGCAACCTGTGCAGTCATGTGGCCTCTGCCCTTGGAAGCCCCCCACCTTCTTGGGTGAGTGCTGTGCTGCCCATCTTGAAATTCTTAATGGCTGTTAAACAAAGGGCCTCACATTTTCATTCTGCATTGGGGTGCCACAAATACGTTGCCGATGTTGCCTACTTTGCATCCTCATCTTTACTCACGTTCTCCACACTGATAGAACATGAGTAAAGCTGCCTACTCCTACCTGTTAGAACCTGATCCCTTGTCAAAGCCCAGCTCAAATGCCAGCAAGTCTTTGTCAGCCCAAGCCCTAAGTAGGCTCTCCTCTGGGATCCCAACATACTTCACTTGTACTTCTGCTTTAGCACTTGTCACACATAATGTGACACACATAAGGTGTCACACACAATCTCATGATGTAGTTATCTGCAAATGTGCCTCCTTACCTTGCAAAGGAAAGGCAAGCTTCTCTAGGATGGGGCTGGCAGGTGTATTTTTTCATCTCCTTTGCTTCTCAAGGCCTGGCACAGAGTAAACCTTCACCACGTTACTAATGAACTGAATTTCACTCTCCAGAATAACCCAGTGGTTTCTTGGTCACCACTGCCTCTTCTTCTGGTGAACTGCTCCCAGCCTAGCTGGGTTCTGCTGACAGGCCCATGGCAACGTTTGGCCATCTCAGAAACTATGGTAAAGTAAGAACGGGCACCAGGTAGGCAATTACTTGAGGCGAACAAAATGGTTCTGTAACTAGAAATACACACAAAGTGCAGTCTGAGTGAAAAGGAGGGGAAAAAACACCCAGTTTGTAAGTTCATAGGCCAAAAAGATTTTCCACAAAAGACTCACAGGTCAGCAAAATTTTCCACAAAATAGAACTGATTTCCAATTTTGTCTAAAATTGTTCCTAAAGTACCTGGTATGCCCAAGAGGTTTCCTGAGGTTGAAGACTTCCACCAAAAAAGTAGCCAGTGGAGCTCAGCTTAAATATTTTCCCCTCAGGACCATACTGCATCAAGAAGAGGCCTGACTATGACATACGCTCTCCCTGCAATTTTCTTTCTTTCTTTTTTTTTTTTTTTAATGTTTTATTTATTTCTGAGAGAGAGAGAGAGAGAGAGAAAGAGAGAGAGAGAGAGACAGCGTGAGCACGGGAGGGTCAGAGAGAGAGGGAGACACTGAATCTGAAACAGGCTCCAGGCTCTGAGCTGTCAGCACAGAGCCCAACGCGGGGCTCGAACCCACAAACCATGAGATCACGACCTGAGCCAAAGCCGGGCATTTAACCGACTGAGCCACCCAGGTGCCCCCTCCCTGCAATTTTCTTACAACACATCTTAATCCAGTCATGGCTCTTTCTTGCTTAGAAACCTTCCAACACTCTTCTTACTGGAGAACGGAGCCCAAATACCTTAATAAAAAATAGCCAACATGTATTGAGTGCTTTCTTTGTGCCAAGTACTATACAGAGCTGATTTCATTGAATCCTACCAGACCTAGATAATAGGCACTATTTTTATCCCTATTTTAAATACCTGAAAACTGAGACAAGACAGGTTAAGTAACTTGCCCCAACTCATACAGGAACCAAGCAGTAGAGCAAAGATTTGAACTAGGAGGTCTGAGGCCTGAGCACTTTATCACTGCACTGTCCCTTGGCTAGCCAGGCAGCTCCATCCCTCATGCCTCTCCTCAGTCTCTGTCTCTGGCCCCTCACTGAAGCCCCTCTGGGCTTTGTTCAGTGCCCTGATTGTGCTCCGTTTCCCTCAGTTAGGCTCTGAGCCTCTGTTCTCAGCATGTCCTTTATTCTGGTGAACGTGACCCCCTTCGACCTGGGTCTCAAATTTGAGTCTTAGGACTCCTTTCTACTCTTAAAACATTAAGGACAACAAAGAGCTTTTGTTTATGCAGATTATATCCATTACTATTTACCACGTTAGAACTTAAGTCTGAGAACATTTAAAAATATTTATCCATTACAAATAATAATACACCCACTATATGTTAACATATGGAACATATTTTACAAAAATAGTAATACTGTCCAAAACATAAAAAAGTTAGTAAGAAGAGTGTTACTGCTTTACATTTTTATAAATCTTTTGAATGTCTGGTTTAATAGATGACAGCTAGATTTTTATACCTGCCACCCTCAACCTGAAGTGATATATTGTTCTGGTTGAAGTATATGAAGAAAATCCAGTCTCACACAGGTATGTAGTTAGAACAGGAGGGAATATTTTAACAGACCTCTCAGACTGGGCTGAGGGCATTCTTTGATACTATACTAAAATTCAACAAGTGGTAGTTTCTTACAGCTTAATGTGAAATCTGAAATCATGCTAATGAACTTTTCATATTGTGTTACATTAATACACTGGTCTATCTTGCACTTTGAATGGATCTCTTACCTAGGTATGATGACTTCATTAAGTTATGCAGATCTTCCAAAAGTCAACACATTCCATCAAACAATATCAAAAGAAATCATATTCATTAATATTACCATCAACTGCATCAAACAGACTTTAGTATTGGAAACTGTCAAACTCACGATGGCAGTCACCAGTTTTGCAGAATTCTAATTTTTGCCTGAAAGCTTTAAATTTATAATTGGCAACAAATACTGGCAGTTGTTTTCCTTGAAGTGATGGGCTCACCTCATTGATTTTCATGAAACTGTCTGCCAAGTACCCCAGTTTGGAAAGCCACACTTTGTCAGTCATTCTTTCAAGTAAAAATGGTAATGAAAACAGCAGGAAATGACATGGCTATTTCAGCTTGGAATTCAATTGTGCAAATGCCTTTCCTTGGAAACAACCATAGTATCCAAGTACGAAGAAGTGCTTTACATATACTTCTCTTTTTGTTACACGGAATATTAAAATAGATACTCCAGGGTCAAGATGTAATCAATTTAACTATATTTATCACTTCATCAAGGTCAAGAAACTAGTTTTTGTTTTTTGTTTTTTTTTAAACAAGTGCCTGGCAGGGGCGCCTGGGTAGCTCAGTTGGTTAAGTGTCCAAGTTCAGGTCATGATCTTATGGTTTGTGAGTTTGAGCCCTGTGTCAGGCTCCAGGCAAACAGCTCAGAGCCTGGAGCCTGCTTTGGATTCTGTTTCTCCCTCTCTCTCTGCCCTCCCCCACTTGCTTGCTGGCGCTCTCGCTCTCCCTCTCTCTCTCAAAAATAAATAAACATTAAAAAAAATTTTAATGAAAGTTAGCAAGTGCCTGGCAGTGAAGAATATAATCACAATTAATACAATTTGGGACTGCCTTGATTCATACTAAGGTGTTGGCTATTTAACACACCATTGTTTTTGTACCATCAGTGCACGTATCAGCACAGTAGAAGAGGCAAATGATGTCTTCACATTATTACATACATGGTTTTGAACTCATAACCTCTTTGAAAAGCTCTTGGAGACCCCAGGCATATAAAGATCCTGCTTTGAGAACTGCTGCCCTACATACCTTTTTAGAGCCAATGCTCTAAAATGCTACTTCCCTAAAGAATTTTACCACCTCCTCTTCTGAGACACCACTGTAATTTGTACAAACTTTTGGCATAGTACTTACAACATTTTATGACACATAGTTAACTATATCATCTCCCCTCCTCCCAACCATAAGTTTCTTTAGACAGAAACTGTGTCTTATGTATCTCTGAATATCAAGGCCTTAACAGTGGAAGGCATGTAGAAAGTGCTTGATAGATACTGCTGAAAGGATGAATAATTTGTACAGTAGACTGTGTTTTCTAACAATGGTTACAACAATATGTCCATTACACTTACCCTTCTATAATCTTGCCACATACCCAGATAGGTCTGTTCCCCTCTCTTTTTTAACCTGGTAGGCTTTTGTGATGGCATCAACCTTTAGAGCACAGTAGGAAAGATGTCACTTGGCTTCTGAGGCTAGGTCTTTAAAGTGCCATGCACTTCTGCCTTGATCTCTGTGGAAACTCACACTTGGAATCCAGCCATTACACTAGACAGAAGTCTAAACAGCCTGTGGAGAGGCCAACATGGAAAGCAACCTGGGTCCCTGGCTTAAAGCCCCAGATGGGCTCCCAGCCTACATCCAGGAACCAATGTGCTACCCATGTGAGTGAGCCATCTTAATAAAGGATCATCTAGTCCCCATGTGAGCTGAGTCTACTGACAACATGTGGAACAGAAATGAGACACAGATCAGCTGCAGATTTAGGAGGAAAAAAAATGCTACTGTTTTAAATTGCTACATTTTGGGGGTGATTCATTATGCATTAACAGACATTCAATATACTTCATATTTGAGCTATCCTCATGAAGGTATCAGGTGAGAGAAGATAGAAACTCTGATATACCAACCCCAGTATTCCCTACCACATGTGGCCCAGGGATGTGCTCATTGTAATGCTCAAAACATATATGTTGACCTGAAGTCAGCACTTTTTTTTTGATGCCACATTTCCAATGAGATAAAATATATCTCATTTACAAGGACACAATTAGATACTACCAAAGCCATTAGGAAATGACATGAAATGTAAAACACAAGCCATAAAACCCAAGTCTCATATTTTTTTTCCCCATGAATTGGGCTACAGAAGGATTTTAAATAGTCATTACTAGACAAATGTCTTCCCATTTACCTCCTTGCCAGCTCATATGAGAAATGTGAGGTAGCCAGTCAGGAAGTCAGACAAGGAAGGCCAGAGAAGACAAGGCAGATAGAGAAAATGTTAGCATGTATTTACTTTTATAACTTGCTATTTTTGTGACTGTTTCCATTTTTAATCAACCTTGCTTCATGTATAGTTTAACATTATTAGCTAAATTAAGAAAGAAAAATTGTATCATGTACTTTTAGTTCTAATTTAAAATTGTAAAGGAAATTTCACAGTACTTGTTTCTTTGTTTCCAGAAAAGACATACTTTGGCTGAATGCATCAGTAGAAGTGAACCAAATAATGGTAATGGAAGGGATTCCAAAGAAATGGAAACAAAGGGGATCATACTAATTTTATTTGGAAATACTATTCCTCACATACTAAGTTTGGGTTTGTAGCCATGTTTGAGGGCGACATGCTAAACCCCAAAGTGTGCTACTGGTAGAGATGTTCTAAGTAATACCTCTAAAACCTCCTGGGTAGCATTTACTTATACAAGTTAAAAAAATAAGCTCAAAACCAACAGAAGTATTTGAAATAAGAGTATATTGCCTTAGAAAGCCACAGAAGCAGATGTTCAAATTTTTACCTATTAACACTCTGCAGGCTTCTAATAAAAATAGCACTTTTGGTTGCTGAGGCAAAAAACCACACTCAATCAATAAAACAGTGAAAATCTGCATCAGAGGTATTTACTTGGAAATGTTGAGTGAATCTGTGGTAAAGAAGCTAGGCTTCAATACCACTTTCAAATGATATCACAGAGTAACTTACCAGGCTAATGATACAGAAGACCAACTCACAGACCAAATAAAGCAAGCAAAGTATTTCCTGTTGCAACTTGTTGAGTGTACCTATACTAAGACCTAAGACAGCAATCATTCAGTAGATAGATGATTTGAACAAGATGGTGATATGAAGAACGAATCCCCCTTTTTTTTTTCATGCTCATGGCCAAAAGACATAAATAGCTCTCAAAAGTATAAAGCTAAGAAAATTTACATTGTCAACAGATATGCTTTGGAGTTTATGTTTTATGTAGAGTATGCTCTGATAGCACAGCTGAAAAAATAAAAAAATATACTGTAATTACCCAGCTAATAAATTTTCACCGGAGTGTAAACTAAATGCATTGCTGCCTTTGTTGAGAAAGACTTGCTTCAAAAATAAGTCAGCTAAAGGAAACACTGTATTTGGTGATGCAGTAAAAATTGTAAATTACATAAAGGTAAATAAGTTAAATTCATGATTACTCAAATTATTGAGAAGGAAGCTAATAATAATCAACACCATTTCATGTTGATGTTTGATAGTTACCAAGGAGCAAAGTTTTGTCAATAATGTCTTAAGTACAGAAGGAATTTTTAATGTTTTGCTATCTTGGTCTCCACTTTACAAAGATGTAAATTACACATCCAAACTTGTTTCTTTGTCTGCCCTTGTTATTTTAATGATCCTAATATTTCCATGTAAAGGAGGACCATGTTTTTCAATGACAGGTAAGACTGAAGACCAAAACCAAAAGGTGGATACTTAAAACAACAGTTTCCATAGTTTACAACATGTTTCAGAATTTAACAAATTATCAGTGGAGGAGGTGATGATGTTGATAGCATATCTAAAAAAAGTTATCACCAAATATTTTCTGAATTTGAGAAGTGTTTTGAATCCACTTTTTTAAGTTTATGTGCATATATATATATATATATACACACAATTCTGTGGATTCATTTTTTCATCAAAGGACAACTTAAATTTAACTAACATTTTTGGAACTGGCTACTGATGAAGAACCGAAGATGAATTTGGACACAAAACACCACTTGCTTCACTTCAGATAAAAATTACAAATGAATATTCTGAGCAATGCTAAATTAGCTAGAGTCTCTCTTTTTTTTTTTTTTTATTCCTGTGAACATTATATCAGATCACCCAGAGAACCTGAATATTAATCCTACCACCCTAAGGAGAAATGCAGGGGCCAGATCCTAAAGGACCTTGAATGCCCTTCATAACATACGTAGGAACATAAGCCGCATACACTTCCAGGAAGGTCTTTCTTTCCCATCTCCAGACCCTGTAGGAGAATGTTCTATTCTTTCAAGATGGGAGCAGTTTTATTCCACTCTTCAGTAATAATGGCTCTTGTTCACTGTTATTCAGAAAGTCACTGCAAATCATTCTGAAAGTGCCTGCTCTCAAACAAAGGGGTTTAGCTGAGGATGGCTCAGAAGATTAGCTGTCACTGTCCTAAAAGATGTGGACTCTACCTGGGAGTGGACCCCTACAGATCTCTGACATGGATGAGTAGTTCCCATAACTATGTATTGGAAAGGATAATCTAGTTGCCAACCACCTACTTTAATTCAGCATGCTTCTGTTGTGTGCCTAAACCATGGTTTGTGTACTTGATGCACTGTGTCTGGGCTTCATCATCTTTCCCCAAGAACAATATTTTTGTCAATCCAACCTAGATTCAATAAATTAACAAGCAAGAAGCAAGCTCACTTATGCATGGTGTTCATTCAAAGTGTGCATATAGGCGTTTAATAGAAGGAATTGCTTTTTCATTCATAACTTTAATTATGATTGTGGAATGACAAAAGTACGAGTGTAATAGGAATTTTCTATACTAATCACCAGCATGTGCATGTCAAATAAGAGATGTGCACAGTGTTTGTAATTTCTTTCCTTTTTCTCTATGTTTGTTCTGAATATGTTTACTAAAATAAAAGTTTATGTCTGTTGAATCTAATTTAAAAATTAGGGCTTATATTTTATTCACCTTTATAAAATTTAATTTTTCCAAATTTAACCTATTATATTTTGACAAAAGTATTAGTTTGAGATGGATTGGATATTTTAAGAAATCAAAAACTAGTTCTTTTCATGTGTCTGTTAGCCATCTGGATGTCCTCTTTGGAGAAGTGTCTGTTCATGTCTTCTACCCATTTCTTCACTGGATTATTTGTTTTTTGGGTGTGGAGTCTGGTGAGTTCCTTATAGATTTCGAATACTAGCCCTTTATCTGATATGTCATTTGCAACTATCTTTTCCTATTCCATCGGTTGCCTATTAGTTTTATTGACTGTTTCCTTTGCCATGATAAGGTCCCAGTAGTTCATTTTGCTCTTGATTCCCTTGCCTTTGGGGATGTGTCAAATAAGAAGTTGCTGCAGTTGAGGTCAAGGAGGTTTGGATCAAGAAGATGTGGTATATTTATACAATGGAATACTACATGGCAATGAGAAAGAATGAAATCTGGCCATTTGTAACAACATGGATGGAACTAGAGGGTGTTATGCTGAGCGAAATAAGTCAGGCAGAGAAGGGCAGATACCATATGTTTACCCATATAGGTGGATTAGGAGGAAACTAACAGAGGACCATGAGGGAGAAGACGCAGAAAAATAGTTGGGGAGAGGGAGGGAGGCAACTCATGAGAGACTCTTGAATGCTGAGAACAAACTGAGGGCTGATGGAGGTGGGAGAGGGGCTGGGTGGTGATGGGCATCGGGGAGGGCACTTGTTGGGATGAGCACTGGACGTCATATGGAAACCAACTTGATAATAAACTATTTAAGAAAAAAAAAAACTAGCTCTTTATCACAGATAGCTTGAGAAGCACTGAACTAGAGAACTGACAGGAGCACATATGCTATTTTTATTTTTTATTTGTGGAGACTCTCCAGACCCATGATTAATAGGTATGTTCTGAGCTGTTTTCTACTTGCAGTGATGGGTTTCTGGGGAGCCCCCTATACACCTTCTCCTACACCCATATCCCTATGCTCATGACTTCACAAGGTAGTTCCCTATGGAGTAATGCTGTCCACAAAGAATAAGGTGAAAATAATAAAGATGGAACTTCACATCAGCCCAACTCATTTTAGATAACAAAACCAATTAGAAAAGAGTCCATTGAGAAGGTCAAACAATGTAGAGGTCATGGCATCTTATCCCTCCCAGGAAGAACTTGAAGATTACTTTTTCTCTTCTTTCTTTTTAAAAGGAGCATTGTCATAGAAAGAAAAAGCTGACAACCTCTAGTTCAGCTTTCAGGATTTCAGTTGAGAATGTCTAAGAAGTATTTTTCCTCTCACCATGAAATTATCTGCTACAGCAATTCTGCAGTCACTCTGAATACATACAAAGTAAAATGACTTCTACTCTGAAAGTTACATTTCCAAGTGACGACGTGCAAAAAGCAGCATTGCAAAGTGTGCCTTTGTGTGCAGAGCCCAGTGAGCAATTACCTATCCCTCCTGACCATGCTGTGTAGGCACAGAGCCTAGGCAGCACCTTCGCCAAGTCCGCCCAGTGCCTGCAGAGTTGGCACGTGGCAACCCGGAGTCTGGTGGCAAACACATTCCCCATCAAAGAGCTTGTTTCTTAAACCTGGAGAGACTATAAATTTACCTTCTTCAATTTCATAAATACAATTTCCAAACTTTAAAAAATATCCATTTGCAAAACCCTTCATGACTATGTAATCTCTCCGTAACTCGTAATACTATCATGCAACAGACATTAACAAGCACTACTAATTTTCAAGGATTTGGGTAGAGAACTAGGAAGATCAAAGATGAGTAAGACAACTTCCATGCTAAAGGTGCTGTGCTATATAGCAAACAGGTCATTATTTCAATACATTATGTTTGTACATTACAGCTCACATTTGAATATCTCAAGTGAAATAGGCAGGGAGGAATTATTGTCACTTTCCCAAAGAGAAACTGGAAAGGTGGACATATTAAATTATCTTCTTACACTCACATCACAAGGGTATGATTCAGACCATAGTGGTGGCTAAAAGCATGGCTTTAGATTATACATATCTGTGTTCACAAACCAGCTTCAATGGTCGTCACCTTAGTTGGTTATTTGGGACATACTAGCCCTTTTCACTTTCTTATCTATAAAATGGAGATAAGAGGGGCACCTGGGTGGCTTAGTCGGTTGAGCGTCCGACTTTCGCTTAGGTCATAATCTCGTGGTTCGTGGGTTCGAGCCCCGCATCAGGCTCTGTGCTGACTGCCAGCTCAGAGCCTGGAGTCTGTTTCAGTCTGTGACTCCCTCTCTCTCTGACCCTCCCCTGCTCACGCTGTCTCTCTCTCTCCTAGAAATAAATAAAAACATTTAAAAAAATTAAAAAAATAAATAAAATAAAATGGAGATAAGTAACACCTGCCTCAATAGACTCTTGGAGGATTAACTGAGAAAATGTTTGAGAAGATGGGAGGAGCTCAGTAAGTGACAATAGTTATCATTACTTCATCAAGAGTCCCTGTTAAGCCTCCACTTCCATGTACTACAAAATGTGGAAAATAACAGACATGGGAACTCACAATGTGATACAAAGAGAAGCAAGCAAAGGATGTAAGATAATAAAACAAGAGCAATAGAGCAGAAACTAAGAAGGACGACTCCTCCATATCTTCATAGTAACATCTAGATCTCAGAGCACTTATGGAATATGCTATCATTGTCAGGATGTCTGGCCACCCCACTCCCACTTCTTGCCAGTAGATTATGAACTCCAGGTATGTTTTAATATTTTGCTAAATCCTTAGTCATACAACTATACAAGTACTGACAGATCATGGAGTCAGGGAATGAGTGTACCAGGGACATAGTCATGGTTCTTGCCCTTGGGGACCTGCCATGATGCAGGCACTCAATAAAACATGCTGAATTAAAGTAGGTTGTTCATGCTTAGATTGTTCTTTCAGGGGTTTTCCAGTTATCTTTCTTTTGTTGATTTCTAATTTCATTCCATTGTGGTCTGACAGCAGACACTGTATGACTTCTCTTCTTTTAAATTTGTTAATATGTGTGTTATGGCCAGAATGTGGTCTGTCTTGGTGAATGTTGTATATGAGCTGGAGAAGAATGTATACTCTGCCGTTGTTGGATGAAGTAGTCTCTACATGTCAATCACATCCAGTTGACTGATGGTATTGTTCAGTTCAACTTTGTCCTTACTAATTTTCTTTTTTTTCTCTCATCTTTATATTTTTATTTTACTTTTTTCTTTCACAGTCTATTGTCAAGTTGGTTTCCATATAACACCCAGTGCTCATCCCAACAAGTGCCCTCTCCTTTAAAAATTGTTTTTAATGTTTTATTTATTTCTGAGAGACAGAGAGAGACAGCGTCAGCAGGGGAGGGTCAGAGAGAAAGGGAGATACAGAATCTGAAGCAGGCTCCAGGGTCTGAGCTGTCAGCACAGAGCCCAATGCGGAGCTCAAATCCATGAGCTGTGAGATCATGATCTGAGCCAAAGTCGGACGCCCAACTGTCTGAGCCACCCAGGTGCCCCAACAAGTGACCTCTCCTTACTAATTTTCTGCCTGCTGGCTCTGTCCATTTTTGTTACAAGGGTGTAGAGGTTGCCAATTATGACAGTGGATTCATCTATTTCTCCTTGCAGCTCTATCAGTTTTTGCCTCATATACTTTGATGCTTTGTTGTTAAGCACATACACATTAAGGTTGTTATATCTTCCTGAAGAATTGACCTCTTTATCATTATGTAACGCCCAAGACCACCCTTTTTAAATATGGGTTTTGGAAACTACTCATCTATATCAAAGATCTGTAGGGATCCATTCCCAGGTAGAGTCCACATCTTTTAAAACAGTGACAGCTAATCTGAGCCATCCTCAGCTAAGCTCCTTTGTTAAAGAGCAGGCACTTTCATAAATGATTTGCAGTGACTTTCTGAATAACAATGAACAAGAATCATTATTACTGAAGAGTGGAATAAAACTGCTCACAGCACAAAAGAATAGAACATCCTCCTACAGGGTCTGGAGATGGGAAAGAAAGGCCTTCGTATAAGTGTATGTGGCTTATGATCCTAGGTATGTTATGAAGGGCATTCAAGGTTCTTTAGGATCTGGCCCCTGCATTTCTCCTTAGTGTGGTTGGACTCAAACACAGGGCTCTCTAGGTAGTCTGATTCAATAAGAACCCTGGTCTATGAAGAGGATGAGCTCTCAGGGGAGGGAAGTAGAGAAGGAAGACCTATTTAGCTCCTCTTCCATGGTTCTGACATTCAACTATGATAGAAAACTGCAATTCTCTCTCAGCAAAGAAAAGTCCTGTGATTAACTAGACCCATGGTCCTCAAAAGGCATTCAGTGGATGGATATCTTTGTTACCTAACAAAACACGTCCCAGTGTTAAGTTTCACTTCCTATGTACATTACTTTCCCTAAAGTGAGTTCTGGTAGGAACTATGTCTTTCTTATAAAATTCCTAGAGCTATTATAATGCCCTTCCTAGGTTGGTACCCTAAGTGGCTTCATGTGACCATTAATGTTGTTCCCCTAAAGTCTGTTCTCAACAGAGCAGCCAGACTGACCTCCTAAAACATAAGTCAGATCACATTCCTATGACTCTTCATCTTATTCAGAATAAAAACAGTCTTTAGGATAACCTATAAGTCCTCATGATGACCCAGAAGTCCTCATGATGACCTAGGAGCCTTTATGATGACCTTCTACCTGTTGCCTCTCACTTCTTCAACCTCATTCATCCACCCTGGCATCCTTGCTGTTTCCTGAAGACATTATCCTGCCTTAGGGTCTTTGCAAGGGTTATTACTTACACATGAAGGCTCTTTACCAAAATAACTATATTGTGAACTCTGTACCTCTTTTGTCTTTTTTCAATGGTACTTTTTCCAAAAGGTTTCGCAAAGAGGGTATAACATTACAACCCATTCATAATGCCTCCCTTTGGTGCTTCCAACTTTCCTTACCAAACTCTGTGATCCCCACTCCTCAACCCCTACAGAATCTACTGCTATTTAGCAAACACATAAAATCATTTGGTTTATCAATCAAACACTCGTGTAGCCCTTATCATGTATCAAGGGTTGTTCTAAGCTCTTTGGAAATAACTAATTTAATACTATTATTATAGGTATTGATTACTGTCTGACTCTTCCTACCAACATATCAGTTCCACAGGGACAGGAATCCTTGTTTTATACACTAATACATCTTATACACTAATACATCTTATACACTAATACATACCTAGCACATCATGGGTGCTTAATAAATATTTGTTAATAAATTAATGATTCTCCCACTAGTTCACAGAATCATCCCTGAGTCTCCTTTAAATATCTCAAGCTCTCTGGTTTCTCTCCCTTTGTATGGGCCATTCCCACTGCCTGAAATGCTATCTCCCCTCATCCATGCCACAAACTCCTACTCATCCTTTAGTTTGACTTAAGCATCACTGCCCTATGAGAACTTCCTCTTGACTATATGCAGACATAGTTAAGAGCTCCTTCCTTACTGTAGCCACATCAAACCAAGGCCAATTTCCTAAAGAAATTTAGTTCTGCCAAATAAATGCACCTGTTTTTGCCTGGAAAAGACATGTTTTTGGAGAGTCAGGGCACCAAAATAATACCTGAGCTTCAAGCACAGGGTGAGTTGGAATATATCAATGATATGTGAATGATAAAACACTTGCCTAGAGTATATTTTAACACCATCCACTGGATAAGAGTAAGCCAGATTCTGTGTTGAATAAGAGAGGAGAAAGAAAGAAGAGAGACCAGCTATTTACACCATTCAAAGGGGCAAATTAAAAGACATTTAAAGATAAATAACTAAGGTTTAAAAAAAAGAAAGTAGACAATGATTTCCTAGTGAGAGTTTGGAAAGTGACAAAGTCAATCCAAGATAACAAAGGTGTTTGGGCCACAATCTCCCAGACCCTATAGAACTATAAGTGTCTTCTCTTGACCTCTTAGAGAGACAATTCTAATGTATTTAATGTGTGTCACTTCCCTCCTGTGATACTCTCAGGCAGTTTGAGAGTGTCATTTCAGGACTACAAAAGACCAATAAACCTGCCCAGACTTGACCAGAGTTAAGATTCTTATACAAGACAACACCATCAAGTTTCAGTTAAGGAATATACTCAGGAAACCTACCCTGGTTTTTAGATTTCCAGAAATATTTCTGAGTTATCAGGCAGTCTCTTTAAAAGCTACTAAAGAACTTTATAAATACCTGTTAATTATAGTTCCTTAACTCTCTGTAAGTTTGACCAAGCATTTGAGGAAGTATGACTTTGCTGTAAAGATACCCTACAAATACAGACTTCTCCAAACTCATAGATGAACTATTTTCTTTGTGGCTTATCCAAAGAAATTATTGTTGCCAACTTATAATTGATGATTCACTCTGCTTAAGTTCAAGTATTTGAATATACAGGACCTTGAATAATTCAAGCCTATGCAGGGTTAGAAGACAATGCCTTTTCATTATCCCCAACCATCATCCGTCCAAATTTATATTCAGAAAATATATCTCCATTTTGGCACTTCCAGAAATAAGTTACTTCTAGACATAATTTCATTGAGAAATAAGCTTTTACTATACTTTATAAATTACCAGCTTTCTCAAGGAGAGTTCAAATCAGATTATGACAGAACTGAGAAAGGGAACTGAGATTAAGCTCAGCCAGATGACCAAATACTTTCTATGACCAAACAACAAAGGAAGTGGCAGAGAGCTCTAACAGATGCCTGAGTGGGTTGTGGCTTAGGGGCTGACATGGACAGGCAGACAGGTCTCTACCTGGGAAGCTGTAAAACTCATCTATTCATCCTTCCTGCTGCTACAGCAACCTTGACGAAGGTCACCAAGAGTCAATATTTCCCTTCTTAGAGAACTTCCTACTCTGCTTCCTATGTTACTGACCAAACCTAATTGTTGGGAAAACTTCCTCTCTATTTCTTCTCCATTGGGCATAACTATACCTTCTGGAGATGTGCAAGATAAATCTATTCTTTACCTTACATGAAATTCTTCAGGTATTTAGAGCAGTAGCATCTAATAAAAGTTTCTGCAAGGATGGAAACTACTATATCTGTGCACCAGCTAATATGGTAACTACTAGCTCCATGTGGCTACTGAGCTCTTGGAATGTATAGGTGTAATGAGGAACCAGTCTTTAAATTTTTACCTAATTTTAATTACTTTAAATTGAAATAGCTACATATGATTAGTGACTATCATATTGAAAAGTGAAGATTTTAAAACATTTTTCATGATCTCTTTACCAAAAATCTTCCCTTCTCCAGGTAAGTGCTCTTGTTTGTTCAATAGTTTCTCAAATAAAATGGCTTCCAGAGCCTTCTCCATGCAGCCAGTCCTCTCTGGATATGTCCCAATTTGCCAAATTCCTACAGTGTACTAAAGCAGGGAATTCCTGGCAAGGTCTGCCCAAAAGACCATAGCCTCTTATCTGATCCTGCTCAGATATTTGATAATCCTCTCTTTAAACCTAACCTAGCCTATACATTTTTGGCATGTGCTGGACACTTTGTAAATATTTTTTTTCTTTTTCTTTTATAGTTTATTGCCAAGTTGGTTTCCAGATAATACCCAGGGCTCATCCCAACAAGTGCCCTCCTTCATACTCCTCTCCTCTTTCCTCTCTCCCCATCCACCAGCCCTCAGTTTGTTCTCAGTGTTGAAGAATTCTGTAAATATTTAAAGCTCAAATGAATATTCCAAGTATTTTGGTATAATCTAATGAGGCCATTTTCCCAATTTAGAGTCTTCTCACATCTACTTTTTTTCTCCCTCTGTTAAAATTTTTTTGTTGTTGGCTTTGAGGATTTGTGGCTCTTAATTATATCAGATATTCCTACATTAAAATTATGTAAAAACACATGAAAAACTCAAACATAAATATTTTTAAGAACAACCAGCATTATTTGGTCTCCCTCTAGGAGAAGATAAGAAGTAACCTTCTGAGAAGACAATAATCATTATCTGGAGGAGAATAACATTTCTAGGTAAGCACTTCCCTTCAGAGACTACAACTGACCTTCTGCTTGGTAGGCAGAACCTTTTCTTCTCATTCACTCAGCCCTGGAAGCCACCGAAGATGGGGCTGCAGATTTCATTCCATTCACTGAAATGTCTTATATATTACACATAAAATCAAATATCAGCAAATTATAGTTAATATATTCTTTAGGGAAATTATTCAATGGCTGTTGCATTTCTCAGGGGGGGAAAAAGGGTATGTATAAGATGAATTTGAGGAATTTAAGTCATTTCAGAGATTCTTTATCAGGTTTGCAGATTATTCTTCTAAGAGCCAGCAGATTCCTAAACATCTTGGCTTTAAGTTTTTCTTCTCCTTACTCAAGACTCTGTAAACAATCTCTGGGAAACACTAAGAGAGGGCTATTTTTATGAGTTTGGGTAAATACACTTATTTGCAAAGAACTTTTCCAAAGTGAATAATCACCCTTCACAGAGCTGACAATTACTAAATGTTATATTTATAAATCCAACCTCTCCAGTTTGGCATAACTTCACAATTATTTTTTTGGAAAAAAATTCATTCCAGGGGCATCTGGGTGGCTCAATCAGTTAAGCATCCTACTCTTGATCTCAGCTCAGGTCTTGATCTCAGAGTTTTAAGTTCAAGCCCCAGGTTAGGCTCCATGCTAGGCATGGAGTCTACTTAAAAAAATTAAATTATTTTCTAAAAAATTTTAAAAAGAAAGAATTCACTCCAACACGACCTTGCATGGCTGATGGTGAGCCCCTCGCCTGACCCCTTGGTGAGTTTCTGTATGAGTGGTAAAGTCTTCTGAGAACTTCTAGAAAGGGAAAAATGGCTGATTATCTTAAGCAGAGTGCCTAAAAACCCACACTCATAGAACTCTGTTTCTTCTAATAAAGTAATTTTTAACCAAATTTCATGCAAATCCTTTCTGTGTATGCTCAAGACAAATAAACGACTATATTTTCACATGCAGGCACAAACAAGCTGAGGTATTTTCTCCTCAAAGCCTCCCAGTAACCCTGAAAAATCTTTAGGAAAGAGTTCAGCCTCTTATTACACAAAGCCAAGTAGTAATTTTAACACAGTCAGTTAAAGCATGAAAGCCATGAGAGATATGTGTGCCAGAATTCCATGAGGTATAATTAAATTTTAACCAGAATGATACACTGCATGAATTCAAGGGAAGCATTATCTCCTTAACACCCTTACAAAGAAATCTTTTTATTTAAATGATGATTACCTCTGATTTAGTGTCTTTGTAGGCATTTACTGCTAGATGCAAGATTATCTTCCAGTCAATGCTGAAGAATGGTTTATAAAAACTTGGGAAGAGGGAAGTGGGGGTAGACAGAAGAAGGGCCAAATCCCTCTCTTCTTGTAGATACAAGGGCCCAAAAAGTCGTAGAGAACTTGAGACCATAAAAACAAAACCACCAAGTGCCTGTGAAAAACCACACGTAATTTAAGAGAAATTGATCAAAGTGAATGGTTAGAGGGAAAATATTGATCTTATTAAGTAATGATTTTCATGGTCCCTTTATTTGGACGTACAGATGGGATGACAAAGAGAGTGACTGGACAAGGCTTCAGGGCTCCAAACCTGGATTTGGCTTTAACAAGTGCAGCTCTTTGTAAAAATCTGATTTCTATGTTGGGCTTCCATGTAGGCTTTTTATTTAAGATAAAGAGATTTTGAAAGCCTCTGAACTAAATGACCATCTCCACAGAATTTGTAGGAAATAGCACAGGGTTTCACTTACAATGGAGAGGGTAGGTGCATACTTAGGAACATAGGCAATAAAACAACAGATGTTATTCTTATCTCTAATTATTTGTGTTGAGGTCTCATTTATTTCTAAGAGATGGCACAGAAGTTGAGAAACATAATAAGAGTAAATAATAAGCCTGCCAGGAAATTACCTTAAGTCCCAGAAGAAGGCTGATGGTGCCCTTTGGCAGAGTCCAAGTGGAGTCATACAAAATTCTCATCCATCAACATCCCTCAATTTATCGTAGCATGGAAGAGTTCTCCTCCCTTGCCCTTCCTTTCCAACAACCCCTTCTTCCTACTATTTCTCCAAAAGGACTTTAGACTATAGCTATACTAAACTTGAAGAACACATTCCAGGCACAGTATAGCAAAAACAAAGATAATAAAGATACACTGCTGCCCCCAAGGAGCTGAGGTCACAGAGGAGAGATAATACATGAATCACAGGACAGAAAAGCAAAGAAAGGCAAATGCTACAAAGACAAGGGATGAAAGTTTGGTGACAACACAGAGAGCCAGGCAGACATGCTGGCTGCTGAAAGCAACAAATAAATCAATTAAGCATATCCTGGAGAGACAGGAAAAGCTTGACTCACTGCCTCTGCCTGAGGTCAGGACCCTCATCATTTCTTATCTAGACAATTCTAATAGCCTCCTAAATGGGTCTCCCAGCCTAAGCTTACTTCATCTATTCTAGCCCATTCTCTACAATACCTGCTTAAAATCCTTCAATGATACCTAGGCAACTGCAGAAGCCAACACTGCTTACCATGACTTACACTGTTCTTTGTGATTTAAATCTTATTGTCTCTCTGGCTTCTTTCCTTCTAAACCCAAGGTCACACAGAAGCTCTTGGCAGTACCCAAAGACTCCATGTTTTCAAATATAACTGGGTCTTTGTACAAGGTGTTTCTTCTGTCTCAATCTGACTGGTCTCAATCTAACTCCCATTCTTTTCTAGAGACTCAGTTCCCCTACAAAGCTTTTCTGGACAGCCCTTAGGCTGGGGTTAGCCACCCGTTCTCTATGTTCCCCAAACACCCTGTGCTTAGCCCTATTAGAACATTTATCATACTGCTTGCATTTGTCACTGTGTTTTTATCTGTATCACCCCCCCCCCCCAAATTCAGATTGTGAATTCTTAAGAGCAGGAAGTTCATTATCTCTGTATCACCAAAGGTTACCGCAGCACATGGAACACAATAGGGATGTAGTGAATGCTTTGAGCTCACTAAAATATTAACCTAGAGCCCCATGACATAGGAGGGAAAAACCAATAAAAAGAAAAGGGAAAAAAAAAGTTAAATTTTATTCTGTTACTGAAGGCTGGGGAAACAGAATCAAGTCACTTAATTGCTCTGAAACTCGGGATTCTTACATGACATGGAGGATTTAGAGGCCACATAGGGCAATGGGAAGTTCAAGAACTTTGGAATCAGCCATACCTAGAAATGAATCCTTTGCCTTAGTCCTCACTGGCAATGCAATTTTGGGAAAATGATTTAGCCTTTTGATGCCTTAGTTTCTACATCTGAAGATAGGGATAACAATAGCATGTAATCAATAAAGTTATTGAGAGGATCATGTGAGCTAGTGCCTGGAAAGCATTAAGAAGAGTGTCCTTCACATAGTCAGCAATTAGTAAATGCCAGATATCGTTATTGTTGCTATTACTGCTTTTTGAAAATGCTTTGTAATAGCTAAATAAATGTCTATGATTTTAAAAAACAAAATAACATTTTCAAAAGTCTTTTTAGGTTTACAGTAAGGAGAGTCCCTTGAGAGCTATAAGAGAATAACTATGTCGAATTAGACTCCAGTTTTTTTTTTAATTTTTTTAATGTTTTATTTATTTCTAAGAGAGAGAGACAGCGTGAGCAGGGGAGGGTCAGAGAGAGAGGGAGTCACAGACTCTAAAACAGGCTCCAGGCTCTGAGCTGGCAGTCAGCACAGAGCCCGACGCGGGGCTTGAACCCACGAACCGCGAGATTATGACCTAAGCGAAAGTCGGACGCTCAACCAACTAAGCCACCCAGGCTCCTCTAGACTCCAGTTTTAAAGTAATAGCCTACTTAATTTCATTTAGAAATATTCTGATATCTTTTAAAACTCAGAAGATACACTTCCAAGAAAATAGCGTATTTGTAGGAGAAGAAATTGCTTTGGCACTTGTAGGCTGGATTCTATCTTTCCTCGTACAAATAAAGAATCTGGGGACAGCCAGTCTAAAGGAAGATCTACCTAGAATAAAGGAAGGGGTCTGGACCCACAAATAAGCAGCCAGGGCTGGGAGAGTGAGATGCGTCTGTGTGTGTGTGTGTGTGTTCTGATGTTTTCTGAAGATTATCCAGGAAATATCTGAGCACATATCTTTCTCAGTCTATGACAACATGGGTCACTGAACAGACGTGTCTCATCTATAGCATTCACTGCATTAGGGCACTTTTCTTTCAGTAAAGGCACTATACACACCATAGAGAGTGGCTCTGGAGTTTTACTTTCACAAAAATCAGCCTAGATCAAAAACACAAAACAAGAAACAACATACCCATTATGTATTCTCTTGAGTATTTCCAGTTTTTAAGAGGTAAATGAAGAGCCAGGAAAAGAAAATATATTACAAAGGACAAGAGAAAAGAAAACAAGGGGGGAAAACTCCACACCATGAAAACAGAACTGGCTGGCGCTGTTTCACACTATTGTTTGCATACATTCCCCAGGCAAGGCAGGAAGGACACTCAGGTGTAACGGGGCTCTCCCCTGTACCCCATCAGGAAAGGACAAAATGGAAATAATAACATCATACCAGGTGGGCCTGAGATGAGATATTGGGAAGAACTTGCTTCTAGCAATTTGCAAAACCAAGTTTGGAGTCTTCTCCAGAGATGCTGCTGTTACAGAGGCCAGGGGATGCTCTGGGCCAATACCCAGAGTTCTCTGTGGAGCTATCATTCAGACACCATAGTCCCCTTAGGTCCCCAAACTTATGGCTGTCTCCCTGTTACAGTTTTAATAACAAAACTCAAAGAAACCACAAGCTCACCAAAACCATCAGGAGGAAGGATGCCATGGTTTACACCACTGGTAAGCCCACTTCTCCTGATGAGGATAAACTCATGGTTTTGAATCCTGTGTTGGCCTGTTACCTTTCCTCTCATAAATGGACACCAGGCCAGCTGTCCTACAAATGTGGGCCAGTAAATGAGGAGCTGAGGCAAGACAGCATTAGCATCTGCAAAAATCTGTCTTTGCTACTTAAAAACAGTTCAAAATCTGGACCTCCAAAATGGTTAGTCAGTAATGGGCCAACAACACACAGGGCTGCTTCCTGTTAAATACCATTTAAATATTTAAGAGATTCATTAGCTTATGGCGCACTGTCCTCCCAGCTATGCTCATCTCCCTTAGTTACATGCATGTCTAACTGTCCTCTACTGCAGGGAGTCATGGTGGGTCAACATCATATTAACACTGTAACAGAGCAGCCTCTAAGGCCCCCTGTAAAATCCAGAGACTAGAAGCTCCCCACTGGTTTCTTCCCAAAGCTTCTGGGATGCTCTGCACTGTAAAGACAGCCATCAGGGCACAGGGAATGTAGTTTACTCCCTGCACCGTGAAGCTGACTTTTAGAATATGAGTCAGGCTGGGAAAAATAATAATTGTGAGATGGCGACTTTACTCCACTCTAAAGCTAGATCAAATGTAAATGTTCTTAAAACCACTGAATAAACTTGCCTATTTCTTTCTACCACCCACTGTGAAAAACCTAACCAACCTTCCTGGGCATAGGGAAAAGGTAACAGGGCCATGAAGATCCAGAATCTTGAATCCATGCTGAAAGAGTAGCTGCTAACATGTTGTACCCCAAGGCTTCTACAATCTCTTCTCTTACTTTAATATGGGGCAGCTGCCCCCTAGTAGGCTTTTCCCCTGTCTGTATCGAGACACTTGTTTCCCTAAGAACCAATGAATCTACAAGTGCAAGCAACCTTAAGGTATTGTAAATACTACAAGAATATAAGCACCATGGGGCAGGGAGAAGGTGCATGGACAAGGACTTTCAAATCCCCCAGGGTTTAAACTGGATACAACAGTTTAAAGAACTCCTTCTTTAACAAATTTCCCCAAAGAACAAACTTGTCCCTGCTGAGTGTTCTAATTCTACTTACTGTGGGCTGGCTATGGACGCTGAACCAACATGTGCCTACTCAGTAAATGTAATAGACTCGCAACTTTGGCTTTGTCCCCACCAGCTCTGGATTTCCCATTTGCTCCACTAGCCAAAGATAGCACAAAAGCAGAAGAGCACGTTGTTTTCTCTCTCACCATGACCAGCAAGCTTACCTACAGAACACCAAAGATCTTAATTACCTAGGTAAGGCACTAAATTATTTCTTGAAAATAATAATACTCTATAGCAATCCACCTTAATAAAGCCCAAAATATCGAAAGTGTTATCTAAAAAAACTGAACTCATCATTTAGAGACAAGAAGAGTATTTTTCTAGGTTGGCAGATGGACAAAGAACACAGATGGTGAGGGACTGAGCTAACAAATGAACAGGATAAAAAAAATACCTATTATACTCTAGCCAAAGGTACAATGCTTTAATGAGGTGACTCTTCAAGGAGGGCGGGGAATCCAAATTCAAGTAACATTTACTGAGTGGTCACTAAGGTGTCGGGCAAGGGCTAGCACCTTTAATCATAATATTTATTACCCATGCCACCTTTGTGTAGTGTTACTACTTTTTCAAATTTCAGGTAACAAAATAGCTAGAGTTTAAAACAGGATGAAAAAACCCTCAGTGGTGATGCAGCTAATAACTATGGTTGCAAGAACTCTAAGGAGTTGCTGTTTCCCAGCTGGGGATGGTTGCTCCACAGCCCACATTCCCTCATTCATTATATGTATTAACAAGTGAATAAGCCACAGTTAAGGAGAAAGTAGTTTTTCCTGTAAAATGTCATAAATGAAACAAATAAGGAATGTAGCCTGCAAAGTATTCAAAATCACCCAATATGGACCCATCACCTGGATCTGCATAAGTAGGAAGAACTCTCTTACAAGAAGTGAGAAAAAGGGATGATACAACAGTGCATCAACTGTCTGGTGCAAAGCTCTGCTTCTTCTCAGCCTGAATTAATGTGCTTCCAAGAAGTATGTGAGTGGCATTTCTAGACCACTGGACCATCCTGATATACCATTAATGGTGCTAACAGTGCTTGGTGTTCCATGATGCTGAGCAATCACCTTCAGGAAATGGACCCCCTGGAGCATTCTGTTGTATAATTTATTAGGAAACCAACCACTAATATGCTTACCTCTTTAGAAGGTGGAAGACCAAGCTAGCCATTTGACAAATGTTTATGCTCTCCCTTTTCTTGCTGAACACTGATCTTTTTATTCTGTAACTGTACTCTGGTAAATGTTATCAGCAAGTCTTTGGGTTGGAATTCTTTTGTCTCTTCAATAAAGTCTCCAAGCGCCTGACATCCTAGAGATGAACTGCCCTTCACTGGATATTATTTGACCACTATGTGTTCTTATATCTTAGCCCACACTAAGGTAGCCCTGGGGAGGCCATGGCTAATTCAAACTAACCAAATGACAGTCTTTACCAGAGAGTAACAAAATCATATTCTTTTAATACGTGTGTGTATGAAAAAGCACTGCATTAATAGTCACTATCAGGAATGGAAGGCAACTATTTACTATCTGTAAATTTTGTTTTAGGACCACATTTACCACGATTTATTTATTTATTTTATCCCCTTTTAAAAGAAGTTGCCTTCAACTTCCACCTCACATATAGCCCTCCTTTAGAAACAGCTACACTGTCCAGGTGAGTAGCAATCGACTGAGAATAAGGAATAAGAAGATTTGGTAGTTCAGTATGGCTCACTGTAAATATTTCATCTAGAAAATTGTTTTCTCAACAGGTAATGATTTACTGATGAGGCCACAATGAAGGACTTCTGTTAAACCCATTTTTTTTTTAATCAACCCCTTCAGCAGCACCTGATACCTTTAGGGATTTCCTGCAAGCCAAGATGCAAGTTCCTTTTTTGCTTCAGCTGGTTTTGTTAAAATCAACCTGCTGTGCCAAGGGGAAAAATGCTTTAGTAATAACACATGACAACATATGTGAAAGTTCCTACCCTGTGCCTGGCATTGAAATATAAGTTTCCTCCTTTCTCCTGTCTCTTACCTTGCATGTAGATTGTTGTCTTATTTATTTTGCTAATCCATAAAATAAGTCGGAATGGGAAGGCTTACAAAGCCCGTGTGTGGACTAGCAAATGTAGGCACTGGCTTGTCATGGAGAATGAGTCTAAAAGCCACTGGAGTTAACATCATTGATTTTCCAAATCGTGTCTCTATGTGTTTGATTCAATTCAACAAACATTTATAAGCACTTATGATATGCCAATACTGTGCTGGGCATAAAAGGATGAGAGAAATGGACCCTGCCCCATGTACTCACAAAGCCACAGGGAAGCAGCTTACAGATGCAGATTTGGAGGGATGCAGGGAAGAAAAATGAGTGAATGCCTACTCTCCAGGACAGAGTTTAATTAATATAATTGGAGCATAATGAGGCTAATTGTCATATGCAAATATTGCCAATTAACCCACACATGTCCAAATTTTCCCACAAATTTAAAAATTACAGCTTTTCCACTATGGAAGGCAAAGATGGTGTCAACAAGAAAGGCCAGTTCTTTCCATATCTTTATGTGGAAAAGTCAAAAGATATCCCTGCCCCTCAAAACTCCCCATGAGACAGGTACTAGATTTCAAAGCAAACTGACAAAGTTTTGTCCTTTATGTGCAGAGTAATACCCAACCAGAAAGCTGAAATAGACTACTGTTCATGTCATGGCTGATGAGGAAATGTGGGAACAGCAAAGAAGCACAACAAATGCTTCCATTAAGTAGGGTCAAGGTACTACCACTGTAAATCGTAATCACTGGTTAAAAGTGAAGTTTCATTATGATCATTAGTGCCTATCAGGAAATTATAATATACTTAAATTTAAATTTCACCTTTTAACATCTCCCACAAGGACCTAAATTATGTCAAGTTTTCATGCAATAATCTTGTAACCCATGAACCAATCCCTCCTTTTTCCATTTTTTAGAGGTTTTTTAGCATCTCTCTGGTGATTAAGATGACCAGAAACAAAGCTAGATGGAATGTAGTGATTCCCCAAGATCCCACAATACAGATCAGGGATGAAGAGTGGAAGAATGAATAACAGACTGGGCCAGACTCTGGGAGGCAATGATCCCTGAAGATGAACAATAGTTATGATTGATGGGAAATCTCAATCTGTAGTACATTAAAAGTTGGTAATGCCCACCTATGTGTTTAAGAATTATTTAGGCTGGAATGTCACAGAGATATAGTTTCTTGGAAGGCAGAGGCCTCATCTTAGGAGTCTTAATACCTTCTACTCAGACTTAGCAAGATACCTTTATAAATAGTAGACTTTCAATAATTATAAATAGAAGACTTTCAACAAATATCCATTGAGTTACATTACTCAATGCATGATTTCTCCTATTATTTTACACCTTAGAAGGTGATTTGACATAGAGAGTTTAGGGCATAAACAATACAAATAATCCAAGGCTTATGTCTCTCATTGACTGACTGGTCATATGACTGCTTTCTCTTGACCCTTGTCTTAATAAATTCAATTCAAAACAATAAGCATTTGAGTTGAGTTCTGTCAAGGCTCAATAGTCCATATTAACCACCCAGGTCCTGGGCCATTAATGCAAGAGTGATCTGCAGACATCCCACCATATTAGTCTGCTCAGAATGCCACAACAAATAACAAAGACTGGGTGGCTTAAACAACAGAAATTAATTTTCTCACAATTGTGGAGGTAGGAAAGTCCAAGATCAAAGCCCAGTAACTTCAGTTTTGGGTGAGATATCTCTTCCTTGCTTGCAGACAGCCATCTCCTTGCTATGTGCTCACATGGCCTTTCCTTAGTGAATATGCATGGTGATAGAGGACAAGAGTTTGGCCTTTTTATAAGGCCACCAATCACATCATATTAGGACCTCATCCTTGTGACCTCATTTAACCCTAATTACTTCCTAAAAGTCCAATCCCCAAATACAGTCACATTGGATGTTAGAATTTCAGTACATGAATTTCAGAAGGATGCAATCAAGCCCATAACATTTTGTCTCTCCCTGCCCCCAAATTTATGTCCTTCTGGCCTGCAAAATACATTAATTCCATCCCCAAAGTTCCTATACTCTTAACTCATTCTAGCATCAACTCTAAACTCTTAAGTCCAAAGCTTGTCTAAACATCACATAGGCCCAATCTAGCAAGGCAAATTAGCTTTTAAGTCCCATGAATAATCCTCTTTGGTTCAACACTCTGCCCCTAGGCCCTGGGATGGCAGTTCCCACTTAACCTCACAAGTTGGTCCCCTGAGGCTTTTTGCCAAGCCAGGATCCCACCCCAAGACTTCAGGCAGAGACTTGGTAAAACTCAGGTGGTGACCCTGATGATCTCTGAATTGCCTGCAGGGTCACTTTTCCTCTTCTTGAAGAGTAGTACACCTTTGCTATTGAATAGCTCTCTCATCCTGACCTGTCAAATCCAAGAAGTCTGATAGCTTCCATCATTTTGCTCCATCTCTGTCCCTACTGGTTCAAACAGGCAGTGTTTCTGTTCACACAATCCCATAAATTCTTTACTGAGTGATACTCAAGACATACCCTTGATGTTCTATGTAGAACATATATCTTATTTTTTTAATATGGATTGGCTGAGCATTTTCCAAATCTTCAAGTTCTGATTCCCTTTTGCATTACAATTTCTTCTTCATTTAATCTTTCTCCTTTTGAGTTTTACTATAAGCAGTCAGGAGGAACAAAATCAGTTCTTTAGCACTTTGCTTAGAAATATCCTCAGCTAGGGTGTTATCCTGAGCGAAATAAGTCAGGCAGAGAAGGACAAATACCATATGGTTGCACGTATAGGAGGATTAGGAGGAACGTGATGGAGTAACAAGGGGGAGAAGAAGGGGGGAAATGGTGGGGGAAAGGGAGAGAAGCAAAC